>NC_025993.2:8117527-8174342 GCF_000442705.2 Elaeis guineensis
TTCTGATCATCATCGTTTGAGACCAGCAGAAGGCAGACCAAAGTCAACAAGACTGTGAAATAAGATGGATGATACATAAATAAGAAGTAAGAATCACTGTGGTATTTATAAGAAACAGGATCATGATCGCTATCACTGTCCTAGGATACTTCAACTCACATTAACTTCAAGCAGTGATAGAAATTAAAGGCTCTGAAGATGTATTTTAATATTATTTTATATATTTTTGTGGGATTGTATTTTCAATGTTGTTTTATATCCAGAGATGAATTGTATTGTATGTTTAAGTTGTATTATGTGACAATATTATGCTACCAGATATTTACTAGTAATAAATTAGTGACATTATTTTCATGCATTGAAAATTATATTTATCATGAAATGAATGGCTATCATATTTCTCATGCTCTAATACACTTGGGATATATATCATTATTTTAGGTTCATTAGCATGTTATGGCTTACTCTCCACGGCATCCAGACCCTCGAGACAGGAGTATTCTTATATTGTAGGAGCACCATCGGTCACAGACTATTTTAAATGACGGTGTAAGCATTCCAATCCTACTTTTACTACTTATATTTTTTATAAAAAATTTTTTGTTAAAGTTATATACGTTATCTAATTATTATATCTTATTGTAGAAGCCCAGACACCTTCGACTACGACGATTCGATGCTGACTTTTGGAGGATAGAGCATATCCCACCTAGAATGCTAGATTATTTACGATATCTGAGATTCTATGAAGTGTATCGAATTGATTGCATACAGATGGATGTTGGTCTTATTACTGTCTTGCTTGAGAGATGGCGTCCAGAGATACACATTTCATCTTTCATTCGGTGAGACGACCATCACGTTACAAGATGTTAGCATCCTTATCGGACTACCAATTGATGGTGATCCAATTATCGGAGTTGATCCCATGTTTACCATTCCAAAGTGGCAGGCTTTGTGCTTACGATTGCTAGGGTTTGAGTCTGAGGTCCAGTTTTTCGATCATTCACGCTGAAGATAGATTATTTGGATGATCGTTATCGATATTTGTACATTGAAGATGATGCACCAGACAAGATAGTACAGCAGTATGTCATTAGCTAAGTGCTGCGGTTGCTAGGTGGTGTTCTATTACCTAATACTTTATCGAACAAGATGAAGTTGATATTTTTATCATTATTGGAGGATTTAGAGTTTGCTCGTAGGCTCAATTGGAGCAGTGCAGTACTAGTTTGCTTGTACAGGACTATGTGTTGGGGTTTTTATACTGACCAGAGTGAGATTAATGGTTATCTTGTATTATTATGGATATATAAATTAAAAATTTATATTTTTAATATTTTATTGTAGCTTTGATTGGGTATATCATATATAATTTTTTTTAAATTTACAGATTTGAATATGGGAGAGGATGCTAACTATCAGTCCATTATGACGATAGTTGCTTGAGATGCCATCAGAGCAGCATGATCCTGATGTCCCATTTAGACTAGACGGACCGTTGGGATATAGGTATAAAAATATTACTTCATTTACTTAAAATTTAGTCTGTTTTTTAATCCGATAAAATTTATTTAACATGAATACACTGTCAAACAGCTGGAATATTGCATTTCATGTTCACCACGTATCGACGAGAGTGGCACGGATTTATAGGTACCAGCTGGATATATTAGTTGATACATATAGACAGATAAATTTGATTTATTTACAAATATCATTTTACAGTATTCATAATCTATTAAAATTTAGCTTACTAATTTATTTTTATTTTTAACTCTATCAATTTTTGTGGGAGCCATATGCAGGTGAGATATTGACTATATTACCGCAGATGTATACAGTTGGACATGACATATGGGCTGTTAGGGTGCCACTTATTTATTTTGATATGGTGGAGTGACATTTTTCGATCATGTGCTGCGGTAGTTTGGCCAAATTCAGGACATTCCAGAGTAGTTGATACCAGCAGAGACTTCATCGTATTGATCGACGAGAGAGAGCTCATATTGACTGGCATATCAGACATGCAGAGTATATTGCCATTTAGAATGCACGCCGAGATCACATAGTTCACGGTGATCACATTTTGGGAGGCCGTCCATATATCGAGGACTATATAACTAAGTTTTTTAGCATTATAGTGCGAGTCATTGGACAGCCTTGGTATGCAGTTTCAGGATATGAGGGTGAGAGTTAGGCTGTGCGTTTTTAGGTAAGACCACAAAATTATACTTTATATCAATATCTTTACTTCTAATAATTAAGATTGTAAAATATTTTATTTAGTTCTATTATATCTTTGATTTATATTTTATAGTATATTGCTAATTTTATTTTTATTATGTAGACTAATTCTATGTCAAATCTTATGTTGGACACTCGTCGTGCTTTATCTACGACTGATGAGGACGAGCGAATTCGGATACTGCATTAGATGGAAAGATCATGTTCGAAAACACTGGTAGAAATTGGCGTTGATCTAGATAGCTATGCGTTTTGGTATAGAGCAACCGATGTGCCAGATATGAGATATACGCCGTCACTATATGTTTAACATATGCCATCACTGAATATTCCGCAGATGTCATCACTACATGCTACACAGATGCTATCATCTTTTGATCCACAGATGGTAGGGCTTTCCTCTTCCTACATGCTCCAGATGACATCATCGGGTCTCAGGTGGCCACATGAATATGACACTTTCTTTTCAGGCCCATCCTTACATCCAGATGAGGGTGTTGAGAGGGTCACTCAGCCTGCAGATGCTCCGACAGTACTAGTTATTCCTGAGCAGCATGACTAGCAGACGTCCATTAATATGGGGGAAGAGCCATCACAGCAGATACAGGAGTAAGAGCGGTCGTTGAGGACCTTCCTGAGAAGGTCCAAGCGACCACGGCCACCACGACATTTTTATGAGATTTGGTATTTTTTAGATTTATATTTAATATTTTTGAAACTTTTATTGTACTATTTTTTGTACATTTGATATTTTTATTCTATTTTATATTATTAATTATTATTTTTATCAGAGATTAGTTTAATTTCAAGTAATCGGATGTTATGCTTTATGGACGTGGATACACGTAGTCTCATATATCTCAAAAGATTAGGAGAGAAAAAGTTATGCTAAAAGGGCCATAAAAATTATAATGTAAATAATAATAATATGTCGAGTAATTTAATTATATCTCTTGAAATAGCCAAAAATAAGCTAAATCAGACAAGTCAGTTTTTTATGAAGGAGGACTGCGATAGAATGGCATCTGATATTCACACCTCTCTCTCCACCTGTACGCTTGCTTTTGTTTGCTCTCTCTCCTCATCTTCTTTCATTGAGGGTATGATATAGTTTTACGTGTGTATCCCAAAGCAGATGGTGAGAGCTTATTTCGACAAAGGCTTGAAGCCTGACAACCAAATGATGAAGGATTGCGGTGATTTTGACAAAAAGAGTATTCTGAATCATGGTGAGGATAAGGATTTCAAGTTGATAAGAGATGATGGGATGATTGTGTCGGACCTAAATCTACTAAGGCTACAGCTGGATGCATGGTATTCCGTATCGGCCCAAATCGGCCAGTACACCCCATACCGTACCGATGGGGAACCAACACGGTTCATATCGATTTTTTGGCAAATGAGATGAACCGGATCGTATCGATTCGGTACGGTATGGTATGATACAGGCACGAATGGCTTGGTACGTACGGTGTGGTATGGGTCGGTACAGATCAATACGGCATCAATACGAGTCAGTATGGGCTGATACGGGGTCGGTACGGATTGGTTTTCTACTTTTTTTTGGCCATTGGATGGATTTTTTTTTATTTTTTATCCTTCGGTACCGTATCGGTTGGCAAACGGTACGGGATGTGGTACCAGTATTGCAAACCTTGGCTGGATAAATTTTTCAGTGGGGAACCGATACGGTTCAGATCGATTTTTTGGTAAATGACATGAATCGGACCATACCGGTTCGGTACGGTATGGTGCGAGCACCAACCGTTCGATACAGTGCGGTTTGGGTTAGTATAGGTCGGTATGGCATCAGTACGGAGTGGTTCGGAGATGACACGGATTGATTATTTTTTAAATTTTTTTTTGAACTATTGGATGGATTTTTTTGAATGGATGGGGGGTGTAACCAAGAAAATGCCATTTGTTATGGCGCCTTTGAAAATACTATTTGAAATGACGCTTTTGAAAGCGCTATTACAAATGACGATTTTTTTTTTTGATCTTTTGATTCCACGGGGGACGGAGGGAGGAGATGACGTGGGATGAAGAAACACCGTTACAAATGGCGTTTTCTATCAAAAAAAAATACTATTTGAAATGGTATTTTATGGTTTTGCATAATTCTTGTAAATAAATTGAAAAATATATTAATTTTGTAATTTTTTTTAAATATTATTTAGATAAAAATTCTAAAAAAATATCTGGACTTGAGAATAATGATCTCCTTCTAAATTCAGTCGGATTTACCTCAGACGAGAGGCCCCACACCAATGACTAAAATTATTGGATATGATTTACAACTTCTAACCTATTTATATATATATATATATAATTCAGAAACTTCCAACCTATACATCAAATAATTCATAAATTAGATCGAATAAATATGCATATAGTAAGAACTTTCAAATCACATAATTTTTTATATCTAAGCAATTAGAAATGATAGATTATATCCAATAACCTAGATCATTAATATAAGATCTTTATTGTATAATATAGATCAGATCGGATTTGGGCATAGATTTACTTGAATATAACCAAGTCCAACTATTTCTCTTTCTATATATATAAACTTAGTTATATTCAAAAAGATATTCACTTAGAATTTCTCTGATTTAGATCAAATGATGGGATCTTATATCCAAGATATTAGATGTAATCTATTATTTTTAAACCTCTTATATATAAAAAATATATATAATTTAGAAATCATTGTCCTATACATCAAGTGATGTTTGGTATTATTCAGATTGTTCAAATTTTTGATCACTCGATTCAAAAGCTAGAGCTTTCAAATTTCATATTTTTTGTATGTAAATAATTTATAGTAGTAGATCACATCCAACTTAAATTTTAAATTTAGTTAGATTAATTTTTAGACCTATTTTTTGGTTAGGTTTTTCTTCTCGTTCTCCTTATGCTTGATTAGACTGACTGATTGGTCATCAAATGTTTGCCTTCTTCATTACTTTTAATATAATTAATTTTGGCTAGAAAAATTTTCCTACATTTTGTATGGAATTGCAAATAAGTTTTACATGTCAAATTACTACGATATCAATCCTATATTTTTCACGTTATCGCAATGCGGCCTATCCCCCTCCTAATTGGGATTAGAGCTCATTAGAGGTGCCTACACAGTAGATAACATGGAGGTAGTTATGTAGTCTGGATTTTTTTTTTAAATAAGATAAAATTTGATATGTATAAAACTCTCTTCCTTTTTTTTTCCCGAACCTTGGGCTTTAGAAATTCTAATTCTTATAGAAGAGAAAGAGATCTGAGTGGACGGAGCTTGCGGCCGCTCACTGTGTCAAACAGCTCTATGTTTGATGCCGCGTTTTTTTTTTTTCTGCTCTATGAGAGTTAGGATTTTTGAAACCCTAGGTTTTGGGAAAGAAGGGAAGAGGGATTTATCCACATTAAATTCCATCTTCCTTTAGAAAAATCCTCATCATATTTATCCACGTTATATTTCATCTTTCTTTAGAAGAAATTCATATTACATGATTATTTCCATGTCACATACTATGTAGGCACCTCTGTTGAGCTCTAATCCTAATCAGAAGGATATGCTATATTGCAATAATGTGAAAATATTGTGTTGACATTGCTGCAATTATACATGAGAGAGATATTTGTAATTTTATACGAAATGTAGAGAGATATATATTTTTTAACCTTAATTCAATGATATAAACTTTAAAAAAAAAAAAAAGTATACCCCATATTTTTAAGGTATGTTCCATTAATCAAAGATGGTAAGGTTAATGACACCTACTTTGGTAACACCAAACCTTATACTGTCATAGTCAATGAACCGGAGGGAAGTCCCAAACTGTCCAAAATACATTTTGTCGGCGGCTTCCTGCAATTAAATAACCCTACAAATGCCTAGTCTTGGGAAGACTTTATTCTGAAGCAGCCATTTTTGGACAGTAAAATAGATCCTTAGGTCCAAGCACATCTATGTGTTGCAGGTTGTATCTTTCAAAGAATGGTTGGTTTTTTTTTATAATATCAACCGATCATACTTTACATAGCACTCAAATCATTCCAACCTCTTTCTTCAATTTGTTTGTATAGAACTCAAAGTGGCCATTGCACAATCCAATATATCACGAAAGAAATTGAATCGTTCTTTTGCACCAAAGGTACAACCTGAACTCATGTCTTACTGAGTTGGGGTCTGGGTTAGATATTTGGGAGTAGAATTGATAAAATATGATCCAACTCGTCAATCCGATTCGTATTCGATCGGCCATAAATAGATTTAGGTTTAGGCTAAATGAGTTCGAATCATAAACGAGTCGATCCGTTTAACCCATTTAATAAGTGGATCAAATTTGGATTTTAAATATCTGATTTATTTAATCCATTTAATATTTAGATTGGATTAAATCAGATAATTTATTTAACCCGTTGAACCCATTTAAGACTCGTTTAACCTGTTTAAAACTTGTTTAACATGTTTCTTATCCATTTAACTTGATCTATTTAACCTGTTTAATTTGTTTAACCTAATTTGATCTATTTAATAAACAGATTAAAGAAATCGAATTGGATTATCTGTTTAATAAATAGGTCGGATACAGATTTAAATTTTTGACTTGTTTAATAAATAGATCGAATTTGAATTGATCATTTTTTGTCCGATCTGTTTACGAATGATCCGATCCATTTGCTATCCTTATCCGAGAGATCTGATCCGTTTGCAGCCCTTAACCGTATTTACTAAGATCCGCTGGCAAAGATAACCTTGCATTTAGTCGCCTTTTTGTTCTTTCTTTCTTTCTCGCTTGTGTCTCCAGAATGTTCCCATTTAAAATAATGAAGACAACACAAAATCATATATGGTAATGGCAACAAAGCCCTTCCTTTTGATCTTGCTGACTCTCAGCTATCAGAAATCCACCTTCTAGGCCCACTGTTTTGTTATTTGTAGCTAGCATTTATTCCCTTGGACCTTCTTGCCAACTTAAAACTCTCTCAGTACTCTTCATGCCACGGCCCCCTTGGACTTTCTACCATGCCCATTGTTCACCCCTATCTCTCCTCTCCATGCTTCAAACACGAAGAGATATTGGAAGACGACATAGAAGAAGTCGTCGACGACAACGAGCTGTGCAAGCCTAATGATCCCGAGAAGAAAGAGTGGTTCCAAGACCTCCTGGATAACCTACTGGACTTTCTCCCGCTATCGAATGCCGGCGCCGACGAGGAAGAATCGACCAATATCGATGCCTTTCCCGATTGGAAGGTGCCCAAGAAGAGGAGAACTGGGCAGGTCGGCCGTCGAGCATGGTCTCTCGACCCACCGGAACGCCTTCTGTATGACCACCTCTCGAGGCATGGTGGTGATTTCAGCATGCTGAAGAAGTGCACGCACTGCATCACAATGGACACTCCACAATGGAGGAACGGGCCTGCCGGGCCCGGGACCCTCTGCAATGCTTGTGGAATCCGGTACAAGTCTGGGCGGCTCCTGCCGGAGTACCGACCGGCGTCGAGTCCGGCATTTGGTAGTTCTGGGTATGCAAACTGTCACAAGAAGGTCCTCAAGATAAGGAAGTACAAGAAATCGAGAGGGGACAGTGATCAAGATGTCCTTTGCTGAAAGTAATGCAATGCTAGTGGTGTCATAGAATACTTCCTCAAAAATTTATAGTCATAATCTCTCTGTGTGCTTCCTATTGACATCTTCATTAATTATAGGTTTGTCAAGAAAGATATTTATATTAGGTTTAGGTATTTTTGGTGTCAACTATGGATAGATGGTGTGATCTTGTGCAGAATCACCCAATGATTATGGCTATGGCTTGTGGATGCAATTGTTCGATGCAACTCTTTTGTTTTTTTAAGGCAATCAGTTTTATGCGTGAGCTAATAACCCTTTTTGAGGAATATCTATAATGATTCTTGGTGTTTATATTGAAGAGGTAGCATAACTTTCAAAATTTCTATTTTGATACTTGAAATGGTGGTGATAAAAAGGAGCATGGATCTCCTGTGGTGTGTGATTTGCATTGCAAAATATCATGCAGCACTCTATGACCGCTATCAAGAGATAAACAACCATCAAGTAAGACGGTCTTATATGTCATATGTCATATGCCTTGTATGATGGCCATCTATTTTCTCGTGTGTTACGCTTCAAATCCGAGACATAACATAGCCATTCTATCAAGAGATGGAATTCACGATAATATGAAGTCTATTAATCATTATAATCAACTAAAATTTATCCTACATAAAATTGAATAAAAGATTCAATTCTATCATTCATAAGTAAATAAACTAAGTTTGGTTCAGAGCATCTAAATCAAAAATCAAATACCAAAATCTACATCTCCAAATTCATAAATAATTAACTATAATCTATAATCATCTAATAAACTAAATTAGCTACAAAATTTTCAATGCAGACTCCAAGCTTGGAGCATCTTTTGTTCCTAACCTTATTCCTCTATAAAATAAAAAAGAATAAAGAGGTATGAGCCACACCTGTTCAATAGTAAAATCTACACTTTTTTACTGGATCAAGTATCAATTTTTCAATGATAATATATCATTAAAAAAATAGATATTATAAAAATAAAGTATCTCATAGAGCAGTATAATAAAATAAATCATAAAGTCAATTACACATGCACAAAGCATGAATATTTCGTAAACATGATTCATAAGTTATTCTCATCACATGCTCATATCATATTTTAAAGTGTTGCTCACAATATTCATATTATGGTTATTTTAGTCTTATGATAGGATCCGTATTCTTGATTGATAAAGTTCTTGTTTCGCATGCCAACTTATATCCACTGGAGGGCCTATGTTCATATAGATGCTAGTTCTGAATGTTGATTTTTTTTTTTTTCAATTCTAGGGATCATATATAGCTATCTGAGAGCTTTTAAAATCTTTATATCTTTTTTTTTAAATATACATATATATACATAGATAATAATAAAAGATATAATAAGATTTATGCATGCTATTTTCATAAAATATATTCATGAAATCATTTTTTATAGCAAAATATAAATTTTCATATCACATATGCTAATCTTAATTTTTAAGAAAAATATGATTTCATCAATAACAATCCATATGCATAGCAAACATGATAATTTGAAAATAATAAATAGTGTAAGATATCCTTATACCTTATTCGTCCTAGAATTTTTAGATTTCATTATGGGATTCGGCTAATCCTATTTCAAATATTAAATCATAATTAATTTCTATTTGAATAATTCAATAGACTTAAATAATAAAAAGAGGAGACCATTGACCGGATGTTCAGTCCGACAGATGGATGCGTTAGATCTAAGTGATTCGATCAAAAAATCATGAAGCACATATTAGATAAGACTAAGATCGATCAATGGGGTTCATCAATAATAAATTTTTGATCAAGATTGAGGTGAAGGATACTTAACTGACCATAATCAATTATGATTTAGATAATTCAAGAAGGTCAATGGTAACTATATTCCATATATATCTAGTAATGGCTAGGAAAAGGTTGACATACCATAGGGATATTAAAATTGTTTCGAGCCTCTTTTGAAAAAGATCATCTTAGATTCAAAGTAGAGGAGCATCATCTACTAGGGTCCATATATCAAATAGAAAGAGCAAGAGGGAGTGGAGGGAGACAACTCTTTTTTCTCGTGTTTCTTTTGTTTCTTTATTTCTTTATTTCTTAGCAAAACAGGAGAGGGAGGGGGGGGGTGTGGTCAATGGCTGTAGCTAGGTGGCAATAGGTGGCTATGCATGGCCAATGGTGGTGGAGGGGACCACCAATAGTAAGTGGCTAGCCAACAAAAGTAGTGAAGACCAAGGCTATATCAAAGCCATTTTCTTGGTCATCCTCGGGCGGGCTCCAGCCCACTTGCCACCAGTTAAGGCCCCCATGTTGGCGATGGCTTGGTGCAAGGGGGAGGCCGAAGCCCTTGATGACGATCGTCGGTGGCAAAGATGAATGGAGGAGAGGGGAAATCATAAAAAAATAGAGATAAAATAAAGTCTACTTTCTCTATGGGCTTCTACCAAAATCAATGGCCAGTGATAGTGTCTAAAACCATAAAAAAAAGGGGAGGAAAGAGGGGATGTGAGATTGGGGCCTTACCTTAGCTTCGGTGGCATCTTTAGCCCTAATTTTTGATGGACATAGTAATAGAAAATGGTGAACTCAAGAGGAAAAAGAGATAGGAAGAAGGGGTGATGGTGGTTGACGATGATAGATGAGGAAGAAGGGGTTCTCTAGCCTTCTTCAAGCTCACAGGGAAGGTAAGATCAAGGAGGGCATCTGAGACATCTTGGAGCATCATGAGGACTTTGTAACCTTTTAAGTGATTCAACAGATTGATAGAGCCATCAAATGGCTTTACCTGCGGCATCTTGAACCGATATAAAATTAGTTTCTGAAGTATGGCTTAGGAGAAAAGTGACTGAGAATTGAAGCTAAGGGCCTCATCATTTTTTCTGCTAACCATCTAAACCTCAGCTAGGTGGCGCTCGATCTTTCGAACTTTCCACTCGAGATTGTCATTATGATGAGATCTTTCAGGATGCAGAGAGTAGCTCGAAGTAGAGTTTTTGTCCGAGGAGGTTGGGGAATATTGACACCTTTTGCCATGGCCGAAACCACGATGAGACGACGATCACCAATCGATCGTGGCGGATCGATGGGTTTCGAGGGAGACTTTCCAGGCTCGGGGATCAGTTTCGATGGCTATGTCGAGATGGCACCTTCTGTGAAGCAGGTTAGGGTACTGTCGCTGCTCCATAGTCTATTGTAGATTCTAGATGGCATCGATCAATGCTTGGACCTGACGGACCAGATCGTCGAACTGCTGTGGATCAGCCGTCATGAGTATTAGTGCCGGCTGCATAGGTCTATTTGAGGTGGATGGCTGGTCACTCCACCTTGGCTTCATCGAGCGGACTGTCGGTAGAAAGTGATGGAGTAGTTGCATTTTGCCATACTCTCTCTCATTCATTGGGTTGCTGGACTCTTCCTCTCGCGCCAAACTATATATTACGTCAAGACTCCGATAGGAGTTGATGTAGCCGAGGCAAATGATGGTTCGAAAATTGAGACATCGGGAGGGATCTGCAAAAGAAGTCCACACATACCGCGGGTTCTCTGACAGAAGATCTTTTGATGCTTAAGTCAGTCAAAATTTGAGAACATTAGAAGAGAAAGAGTATGAGCTTAGTATTGCATTATGTACCTCGAGGGTCTCCTCATTATCTCTTTATATAGAAGTGGAGTTGTAGGCCGTTACGTAGGCAGTAGGCTAGATCATGATCTATTAGGCTATTAGGATAGGGAGTCTACCCATGAAGTTGTTACTTGTGGATGGTGGCCACATTTTGACAATTCGTTATAAGATTCCTAATAGTGGCTCATATGGTTGAGTAGGTCGGTAACTGAGGTCGGTACACAGTCGAAGTCTTGGTCTGGATGCATTATCATCAGTGTCGGTTGTAAGAAATCATCCTGTGTGATCGGTGAAGTCTCGACCTTAAGATTGATAGGTGCCCGAGTCGGAGGGTTAGATGGGAGCCGATAGAATCATTCCATCCTAGCTCTCTATGGCAGTCTTGACTAGTCGTTGGCCGTAGTTATCGGTGCTGGGCAGATTGTGAGGTTAGCAACAGCATATTGATGTCCTCCGTATGCAGTCGAGGAAGATGTCCGGGGATAAAATCCGTTGAAGTTTTCCGTTTCATTACTAGAACATCTAGATGATGTTCATTGTTCGGAGTCCGTATCGGTGCTTCGATCGATCTGAAGAGTATATTTGAGAATGAGATCCAAAGACAGTAATTGAGGTGGTACAATCCTGTATATCTATTTTTCTTTGATGGATATAGATACCAATATAAATTATACGTCAGATAGTTAAATTTCTATTCATATTTGGATAAATTTAAATATAAAAATAAATTCAAATGGATTTTGTCTGATCTGCTTTCACTCCTGCTTTCTTTTTGTTCTAGTTTCCTAATTTTATAGTTATTAGACTGATATAAGAGGTACTTCCTAGATAGGCGTACATTTATTTATTTCTGTTTTTCCTGGTCACAAAACATTACAGTTTGGCAGAATTAACAGGACTCCTGCTTAAATATGGTAAAAGCCATCAAAGCTCTTTCCTTTTATTCTTGGATGCCCAATCTTGCAGTTATTCAACGGATCTAACACTTGCTCTTTGGAAAGATTGACATGCACTATTTTTTTTTTGATCGGAAAGAAGGCAAATCTGACACCTGAAGATCTATTAATCTAGCCATGCATTTATTCGCTTTTGTTTTCTTATACCATGAAATATTGCAACTTGTAAAAACTAGTGTATTTCTTTTAGAGAAAAAAAATTGTAATAATTAATGTCACCAATACTCAAATTTAGTAATGGGCATCCAAGCTCCTTCCCTTTGTTCTAGCTTCCTGGGTCTTATGAAGGCATGCAATTTTTTGTTTCCGTTTCATGTGCCACAAAATATTACAATTTGGAAAAATTAATGTTATTTGTGCACAAATGTGGTAATGTATAAAGCTCTTTCTTTTGATCTTATGTTGGCAAGAAATGCAATTATTTTAGTAACGCTAGGTGGCTCCCGGGGATCGAGATTGGTTCAACGTATGGGTTTGTTACATTAAAAAGAAAACTTTGGTGGATTTACCACCACCCCCCCCCCCCCCCCCCCCCCCCCCACCCCCAAAAAAAAAACCCAACTTTGGTGTATTTAATAGCAGGTCCCTCTTGATTGGACATATAACTTAGTCCCTGTTAACTGGGACTTAACACCAGCTCCAAGTTCTAAAGTTTGTGTAATTCTGGCTCCCTAGCAACTGTATGTACTCGTTCTCCAATAAGTACACCATTCTAAATAAATGTGTAAAATGGATTCAAATGGGTACAGGGATAATGTAATTATGCACAGAAAAGATATAATTATGTGCAAGAACTAAAACAAGTGTGCACTGGAAGACTGCAACTATGTGCAGGATAAGAAATTAAATTATAAGAGTCAAGGGACCGCGTGTTAAAGTCTGGTAAAAGAAAGGATCGGACATTAATTTTTCCAAAAACTTTTAGATTTGTTGTCAGAAGTTGCCAAGTTACTTAGTTGGCATCGATTTTATTTCTTATTTTTTATGTTTAAAAATATGATCATATAGATCGGGATAAAAATATGTTTGGTGTTGTTATTTTTTTAATTTTTATTATTTTCAAAAAAAATTAAGCATTTTATTAATATATTAATGCCACCATTTTTACTATCACCATCATTGTCTCGAATGATATTATTGCTATCAAGATTGCAATCATCTCCATCACCACCATTGTCATCATCATTATATCATTAATGCCACCATTGTTACTACCGCTACCATTGTCTCTAACAATATCATTGCTATCAAGATTGCTATCATCTTCATCATCACCATTACCATCATTATTACTACTATCATTTTCACCATCATCGCTGTAATTGCTAAAGCTATTGTCATTACCATTACCACTATCATTGTTACTAATATCGTCAATAGTACCACCACACCATAGTTGTTGTCATTGCCATCCCCACCACTTCTAAGCTACACTATCTCTGCCATCATGATCATCTCTATCATTGCCTTTCTCATATCATTACTACCATCATTATCATTACTATCATATTGTTGGTGCCCTATCTATTATTATCGTCATTGCCACCACCCTCGTGCTACTATATCACTAAAATCTTGACCAATACTACTACCACCATGACTACGATCTCTATTGTTTCCACCACTACCATCACCACTTCACCATCATCATATTTATATTTTTAAAATAATTTACTATGCCATATTTATTTTATTTTAAAATTAGTAATAAAATAGAAATATAATTTTTATTGTTTTATTTTTAAATTAAAAAGTAAATATGATGTCAAATAGCCACTTAGCAATTGTGGGCATGACAAAGTTTTGTGTGCTACAAAATGTTAAAATTTGGAAGAACCATCGTGACCTTGTGTTCAAATATGGTAAAGGCCAGAAAGCTCTCTCTCCTCTTATTTTGTCTCCTTGATCTTATGGATATTCAACACACTCAATTCTATACTATGGAATTATCATTTATTTCATGCTACCCTCCATTTTCTTAATAACATCACTGGAGTCTCTCTTTGTTGTTTTTGCCATCCTAAACTCCCCGTATCTGTAGCGAAGGCCCTTAATTTATCATTGCCTATGATATGATGAGATGTATTGGTGACACTTTATATGAGGATCCGTGCAAGTATGTATTTATTCCTATATCAACTATGTATTGTATTGATCTTGGGCATTTTTTTGTTAATCTTTCTGGATGAGGTCCCAAACTATGATCCTTTGGCTACTAAGCAATTGGCCAAGAAGCTAAAGATCTAGCTGGTTGCTCTTTAGCAACGATCATCTTCTTGATGGGTTTATAAAAATTGATTGTATGGGGAAGGGATACATGAAAATCTCCTAATTTTTCATAATGTTGGGGAGTTGTATCTTGAGGTTAATCCATGAGGCTGTTGTGATGTGCAAATGCACTATGCAGTGAAATGATCTATTTTTTTTATTTAACCAATTTTTGTTGCAAAATATATCTATGGTGAAGGCAATGTATTTTAGGCCAAACTTATGTTGCAGAGATATAATAAAGGGATTATATATACCATCTTTTCACATCTATAGATATGTAAACTATCTGTATGTGCTCAATCTGAAAAGGAGAGGAAGAGTGAACAGAATTGACACTCTTTTATGCCTTAGTTGGAAGAAAATAATGGGAGAGAAAGTTAATACTTTCTCTTAATTGAAAATTTTTTTATCAAAGAAAAGGAAAGAAAAAGAGAGAAATGGAGGGAATACAAATCCCTTCAAATCTATAATTTTTTTTTCTCCAAATCAAGCGGATATAGAGAGAAAGAAATTGAGAGTTAATGAATCTTTTATAATTCTCATCTTATCTTTTTAATAATAAAGAATAAAATTAATATTACATTTCAGTCTTAGAGTTTATTTCAAGTCTCTCACCTAAACTTTTCACCTGATTGAGACTCTTGTGGACAGAAAAATTAATGAAAACAAAAGGAAAGATGGAAAAAAATTAAAACATTAGATATTTTCTTGGTTTCTTTCTTGGATTCTTTTCAAAGGTTTAATAGTAAAAGAAGATTGTAATATTTTTTTTTCTTTATTCTTTGCTTTCAACAGATTGGTGCGCCAGGTAGGGGAGCGAAAAATAACTTAAAATGTCAAAAATCAAAACTCAACGCTCAACTGCAACCGGATCAGCGAGGCACTCTTTCCATCGATAAAAGGTTTCTCCCCCTCCTCTAGTAGCAGAGCCTAATTTCTCACATCCTGTGGTCACCACGGACGTCCAGATCGCTGCACTCGTACAGCAGATGACTGTTCTTATGGAGGTGGTTAGAAGTCTCCAGCAGCAGTAGACCCAGCCACCACACCCACCGACAGTGCAATCGGTGGCACAGTCAACGCCATCCAGGCATAACCATCGTCATCCACGGTGATCACAGTCTCCTTCATCAGAGCGGCCATCTCGGCTCTCTTATCGGGACGAGCAATGGCACTCACGGCGCTCTCAACGCACCACCCACCATTTACGGTGTCCCTCTCCTTCTCAGTTAGATCGAGCAAGGAAGAGAAAGCAACCGCGAACACCGTCTGCTTCCCCCTCTAACTCATCGGGAGGTTCAACCCCTAGAGTTTTCCAACGGTGACTTGATAATTATGAATGTAAATTTCAAAAGATCAGTCGCCAACTTGCTCAACTTCAAGTGGAAGATCGGAAGTCCTCCAACGACTATGACTTTCACATCGTCCAACTGCTTTCTCGACACATCTTGGATCAACTGATCCCATCTCGGTTTAAGATACCTCAAGTGGAGCCATATGACAGATCCATCGATCCGATCGACCATCTTGAGAGCTACAAAGCTCTCATGATGATTTAGGAGGCCGTCAACGCCCTCTTATGCATCGACTTCTCGATAATTCTTCGAAAAGCTGCTAGAGCCTGGTACTCCGGACTTCAGTCGGGAAGCATATATTCTTTCTTGGATTTATTGGATTCTTTTCAAGGATATAATAGTAAAAGAAGGTTGTAATATTTTTTTTTCTTTATTCTTTGCTTTTAACTAAGAAGGAAAGAAATTATTTCTTTTTCTTTCTTTAAACTTTCAATTAAGAAAAAATAAATATATTTTGTTTCTTTTCTTTTCCTTTCTTCAAACTTCTCTTGTCAATTAAGATTGGGTGGTGCATTGTTGATAACCTCTGGATGGATACCTTGTGTAGCATCTTATGTATGGTCACATATTGGAGATGGTGAACTCGACCATGTTTGTCTATGTATTAAGTTTCCCTTCAATCTTTCCATTTTTCTTGTTTGATGATAAGAAATTTTCTTTAGACTAAGTCTAAATGCATAAAAACCTTAAATGTTTATAATTTTTGGGGTTGTGAGTGTTTCTTTCTGGTAGATTGATCACCAAGCTATGTTCTTCAAGCAATCTGAAGATACTTGCTTCCATATCTTTCTCATACCTCCAGATTTATAGTTAAATCGTGCAGATACTCTGTAGATTGACCACAATAAATTTTCTGAACGAATAGGCATAACCATTTCCATTGTTTAAGCTCAGTTTTCAAATTTAGAAAATAACATGAATTGAGTGAAACATGTGTGACTAGACAGATCTATTACAAGTTTTTCTAAGGTCATTCTTTAGCATAAGAATATGCAAAGTGCTAGTTCCATCTTAGCAAACTTTTGTTGTAACACTTTGTTGCATAGCATCATCACAGAAGTCACTCAGACTTGTGCAAGATAAAGTGCAGAATGTTACAAATTTCTTTTTCTCAACAACATGACAAATCCTATATGCACATATTTTGGTTGGCAGTGATTTATATGAACACTGAGAAGCAAACTAGTACTCACAAGCAGTCAAACACTTCCTATCAAATAAAAATAAAGCAATCCATAGATATGAGGGGATTGTTTAGGTCCTCCATGAGAGGAATCCTGGAGCTGTGTTCAGAAAACACTACCCTGCTTCCATTCTCACCCACTTCACATTTGGTGTGGTGGATCTGGTCCATGTAAGTCTCCCTCTTCTTCTCTGCACTCGAAATTTGCCTGCTTGATAAGTTGCAAGGACCCGAAGGCAGAAGCTTCTCCTTCCTTGCAGCCGGTTGAAAATGGAAAGCATTACCTGACATTCCAACCTCATGCCTCTGCCTTTCAATTGTCGCATTTGTCGATCTCCAATGAGTGGATGGAGAGCTCAATTTTCTACTTGGGGGAGGGATCGCCGAGCTAAGCTCTGTCTTCATGCTCTTCCGATTGGCTAGCATTGGTGGTGAGTTAGAACGCCCGTGCTTTGATGGAAGTGATTGCTTTGCACTAGCAATGTATTGTTTTATTGGGCCTTGAACTAATTTTGATGGTGGTGGTGATGTTTTCACTGGATATTTGTTGGGTTTAGGCTTTGTGACACTATGCTTATTTGGATCGAGGACGGTTATGTGAGGGTTTTCTCTTGCGCAGGACAACAAGAATTCATTGGAGAAAGATCTATCCTTCAATGAAGACCGAGAATAGGTGGGATCACTAATATTTGAATAAGAAGAGGATGTGGATGATGACGACGACGACGACGATGATGATGAAGAAGATGAAGAAGAAGAGGGGATCGTTTGTACCTTGGAGAGACCAATGGAGAGGGGATTGGTGGGAGTGGAAACAGACTGAGAGATGACAAGCTTGTCTTGGGGAGGACTAGAATCAAAAGGGGGAGAAGGATTGGAACAACATTTGCTAACACAAGTTCCCATGGGTTTCTCTCTAGTTGAGAGAGTGGAACATAGATGACATGGAGGTTGATCTAGTGGAAAATGAAGTAGGTGAGATTTACCTGTTCCCATTATGGTGTGTGTGTCTTAAGTTTTAAATTCTATCGGCGGGTTTCGAAACCGTTGCCCAACGGATACGTAAGGTACTGGTGGCCACCCCCTTCATCGTGTGACACTTATTTATGACATAAAGATAGAGGAACTGTGGTTCCTGGCATGCGAGTTATTGGTTTCAAGGACTTTGTAAAGGCGGAAGGAGTACTAAATTATGGTAGGATGAAAGTTTGAAGCGGTTCTCTCCTCAAAAAGGAAGTTCAGTGGTACGGTCGTGGGCAAGCACTTTCACAGCTCTCTCGTGTGTACGAAAAATTATTACTTACAATAATTTTATCACATATATCTTATATCATGTAATAACTATGGAAAAAATTAAAATTTTTTTAATTTAAAATAATAAAAATTATCAACTGTCCAACAATACTAAACAGTAATTTTGTTTGAAAGATTTTTTATATATATCCAATCTCAAACATTCAAATTTACATAAATATCCTTTCAAAATTGATATCTGCATGTATATTCTTATAAATTTTTTCATATATATTTATATTATCTAACACGATTAAAAATTAATGATTTAAAATTAAAATAACTAAAATATTTATATAAATAGATATATTAAAAAAAAAATTATAAGAATATATATACAAATAACAATTTTATGAAGTTATTCACGTAAACTTTAATATTTGAAAGGATATACACACAAAAATTTCTTAATATAAATACACCTCTCTTGATTTATTAATTCTTTCCTTATTCTAATGAAAAAAATTAACATATACAACTAAAATAATAAATTTACTTAATTTATTAATTTAATTATATAGATAAAATAATTTTTTATCAAATAATAGATCAAAATTATTTTATTTAAAAAAAAGATAGATCGTAACTATCCATGTTTAACTTTCTGTAATGTATAATAATATGCTTCTAAAAAAAATATCTAAACCTGATATTAGATGGATAGCTTGTATATTTGTATAGAATGGACATAGTTGTAGGTTTGGATATTATATAACAATAAAAATTTATAATCTTATTATATTTTATTTTAAAAATTTTTATTAAAAATATTTTTGTGAAGTATATAAGGTATATCATATTGTTATAAGATGGACATAATCATCCCATCTTACATAAAAATAAAATATAACATAGTATTCTAATATATAAAATATTATATAATATCTTATTGTATTATTATATTTTATAATATATTACTACATTATAGAGTAAGAGAGACTGAATCTACCTAGATGAAATAAAAAAAATTAAATTAAATTTTTTTGTATGTATATCTTTCTAAATATTCAAATTTGTATGAATATCTTTATAAAATTGTTATTTGTATATATACCCTTATAATTTTTTTTTTGCACATCTATCCATAAGGATATTTTAGTCATTTAAATTTTAAACCATTAATTTTTTAATGATATTAAATAATGTGGGTACATATATAAAAGAATAAGAAAAAAAAAATATACATGCAAAACAAGTATTTTATAAGAATATATATATAAATATCAATTTTGAAAGGATATTCACGTAAATTTGAATATTTAGGAGGATATACATGCAATTTTTTTTATTTAAAATTTTTAATTAAATTTTAATAGTATTATATCTTTTTTCAATAATAGATGATATTCTAGTTTCTCATTAGATGGTTCAAAATATATGTAGTAGAATCATTCTAACCAATAATTTCTCCATGTACGTATACATATTTTGAAAGTTGATTTGTCAAACTGTAGTCAAATAAAGTAGGACCAAGCACATCAACTGGAGTGATTATTAGTTGGATCTGGTCCATTGCTCAACTAGTGAATCAGTCCAACCCTATAGCAATATAAGGATGGATAAGTTAGAAAAAAGTGCAATGGCCAACACAGTATAAGGACCCCACCAAATAGGATGGGAAATACATTTTATTTGTTTTACATATTATTCTCTAAAATCTTCTATGACTATAATTAATTTCTTGATCTTTTAAACTTGCATAATAGTTCCTAAAATCATATATGAGAAAATGGATGGGTAACTCTCGCCTAGGTGTGGAGGGAACTTGAACCTAAGTTATTGAATTCACCAGTTAAATTAATTAGCACCTACAGATAATAATTCTTTCACCTACCAATCCCATAGGCACATTGCAGTGAAATGATTATTTAGAATAATTTTAACATATAGTATGTTATTCATAGTCCAAATTATCTATATCATCACACTTAAATTATTAAGTTTTTAAGTTTTTTCTTTCTCTCTCTCTCTCTCTCTCTCTCTCTCTCTCTTTGTTTTTGGCATACTAATCCTTAGAATCCTTTTTCATTGTGGAACTAAAATGATAGAAGAATGCACCTCAAGTAGTCCCTCAATTATTTTCTCTCAATTCTTTTAGATTTGAATACGTCCCATTAATTTATGATTCATGGTTCAAATTTGCACGATCGAATCAAGAAAACCCTAAACTCATACTCCACTTATTAATAATTGGGTTGAATGGAAGAAACCTATATCCATATATAGACTGTTGGGTGGATGTTTGGGCAGGACACCACCTCCCAAGATCTTTTCGGTACCGCACAATACAACAGAAAGAAAGAAGGAATAAAACAAAAATAATCAAAATACGTGGATCAGCCACAAAAGGGCTCGCCTCCATGGGGCATGTAAACTTCACTATGAAAAATTTTTTTTACAAGAGGAGATCTCATCCTTAACCCTCGTACATCCAATTTCTCTCTCACAGAAAGTTTCCCTCACAAAAGCTCTCTTTCTTGGAAAACCCCCTGAACCCCTGAAGCGATTGCTGTCCGCTGTCCAGGAGCTTTTTTGCTCCTTCTCTTTCAACATACGGCGTTTGCTCTCTCTCTCTCTCAGATTTTCTGGGTTTTCGCACCCACGTGAGACCACCAAGCCGCCACCGGGTCTCTGTTCGCAAACAAAAAAGCCACACACACCGGCCACTATTCCCCAAACAGGCCTTTTATAGGCTTAATCCCATGTTAGATTAGGTTTAGGACTCCTAAATCAACTCAATTAAGATCACAAATCATTGGATCAAGATCCAGATCAACCCACACCCTCTGATTGCATGTTGGTCTATGGAATAGTACCATGGACCGTGCGAAACGTGTGGGAAATGCCCATGCGGTCCACGTGCTAGGTTGTGGACCACTCGATCCACGGTGGATCGGGGTACAGACCTCAGGCGCGATCCTCCACCATTTCGGATTGCATGCCGACTTCAAAAGTTCGTATCTCCTCCGTCCGAGCTCTATTTTGGATGATTTTGATCTCGTTGGACTTAATTTTTCATCGCGAACCTCGCTGTGAGCTCAATATGGACCAAATCTCGAGACGTCAAATCTTAATACAGATTTATATATGGACTGCTAATTTAATTAGACCTTATATCTTTATAGAAAGTGAAAAGGAGAAGCTCAATTAGATCTTGAGCACACGATGTCATCCACGTCTCTTCATTTTCCCTTTTACTTTATACATTTAGCCTGACAATTGGCTGAAACCATCTATTTCAGCTAGATTTAACTCAAATCTAACATAGAAATACACTTTTTCTGATTGAAGAGGAAATTCTACAACAAATAACTTTGACTTCTATGTCAACATTGCCTTCAGGTGTATGAGAAATTTTTTGTGCACCACGGGTGGTGCAGAACCGCACGCACTGCCCGTGATGATTGATTTATGCACAAGGCTAGAAAAAAAATATTTTTTTTATGCATCGTGCTCCGACTCCACACGTGAGCCAATCATCGTGGGTAGTGCGTGCATTCTGCACCGTTCGCGGTGCACAAAGAATTTCTTTAGATGTATTGCAAATTCTTCCTAAAATTCAAAGCCATGGCTTTTGAAATTTTACTACCCAATTGAATCCTAGATATACTAGTGGATCTAACTCCTAAAATTGGTCTAGACCTATCGAATATAGCTAAACTAATCCACAATGGATCAAATGACCCTCTTGGATCCGACCTCTCCTTAACTAGAGAATTTAGCTCTTGCTAAATTAAAATTGAAGCTAAAAAGATGCCTGCTTCCCTAACCTACTATTGAGCTTCTTAATTTTCTGATTTATATTCGTTATTTGTTGTGAAGTATCGACCACTTTCAGCATCAATAAAATAAACTTCTTATCATACCCAAAAATTAATTATTTTTGAAGATTCCCTGCCAATGCATCAAGACCCAAAATCAGAAGCAAATATTTGGGAAGTGGGTGGTGTTGGGATAAGTTAATCGACCTCCGATTCAAATCAACCGACTGCCGACTTCGATTCAACCAAAGCCAACCGATTGAACATACAATCCCGACTCTACATTGGCTAAATATACGGTTCTAACTCTTCATCAACCAACTGAGCGAACCACACCGACTTATCGTCGGCTGACCGATTAACGATTCGACTACTACCGATCAACAGTGGATGACTTAGACCATCGATATAACAGAACTACTAATCGATGGTCACGGATGGATTCTACTGACATATAGTCAGTTTTACCGATATATGATCGGCTAATCTGCTCAACATGCCATAACCGTCACGAACGGTTACCGACTGCATATCACGGTGCGATCAGTGAAAACTAACAATCCACTACATGATTATGGCCTGATGATTTAGTGTCATAAAATACGGGACCACGTCCGACGGTTACAACAACCTCATCTATAAAAAAGAGGTAAGGGAACAGGACTGATAAGCTTATGCTGGGCCAAAACTCTGCTACTGTTTATATTCAATTTTTGTTCATCAATTTTTCTCTCTGATTTAAACATCGGAGGATCCCCGTCGGACATAAATTCGATCTGTGCAGACGTAGTTTTGCAGGTATTCATTCCTGACGATAGACGACGGAGAGTTGGCCTCAACAGATTGGCGTGCCAGGTAGGAGAGTGAAAAATAACTTAAAATGATGAAAATCAGAACCCAACGCTCGACTGCAACCGGATCAGCGAGGCATTCTTTCCATCGAAAAAAGATTCCTCCCCCTCCTCTAGTAGCAGAGCTTAGTTTCTCATGTCCTGTGGTCACCATGGACATCTAGATCGCTGCACTCGTACAGCAGATGACTATTCTTATAGAGGTGGTTAGAAGCCTCCAGCAGTAATAGACCCAGCCACCACACCCATCGACAGTGCAATCGATGGTGCAGTCAGTGCCATCCAGGCATAGCCATCATCATCCACGGTGATCACAGTCTCCTTCATTAGAGTGGCCGTCTCGGCTCTCTTATCGGGATGAGCAACGGCACTCATGGTGCTCTCAATGCACCACCCACCATTCACGGTGTCCCTCTCCTTCTCAGTTAGATCGAGCAAGGAAGGGAAAGCAACCACGAACACCGTCTGCTTCCCCCTCTAACTCATCGGGAGGTTCAACCCCTAGAGTTTTCCAACGGTGACTTGATAATTATGAACGTAAATTTTAAAAGATCAGTCGCCAACTTGCTCAACTTCAAGTGGAAGATCAGAAGTCCTCCAATGACTATGACTTTCACATCGTCCAATTGCTTTCTCAGCACATCTTGGATCAACTGATCCCATCTCAGTTTAAGATACCTCAAGTGGAGCCATATGATGGATCCACCGACCCGATTGACCATCTTGAGAGCTACAAAGCTCTCATGACGATTCAGGAGGCCGTCGATGCCCTCTTATGCATCGGCTTCTCGATAATTCTTCGAAAAGCTGCTCGAGCCTGGTACTCCGGACTTCAATCGGAAAGTATATATTCTTTCGAATAGCTAGAACATTCTTTCGTGGCTCACTTCAGCACCAGTCGAAGACCGTCACGCACTTCTGATAGTCTCTTCTCGATTAAGCAAGGAGAGACTGAATCACTTCGAGATTTCATGGCTCGTTTTAATGCGGCCACGCTTGAGGTAAAAGACCTCAATAAAAATATAGCTATCTCGATCATGAAAAGATGTCTAAGGAGATCTCGATTCACATATTCTCTGGATAAAACTCTCCCTCGGACTTATGCTAAACTTCTGGAGCGTGCATACAAATATATGCACAGATGAAAGAGTTTCTGACCGGCGCCAGACAGAAGACAAAAGTCAGAAGAAGAAGAAACAAAAGAAGGAGGGAGCTCCGACCGAATCAAGTCAGCCACCATCCAATAAGCGAGCTTCGCCCCGATGACGGAGTCTAAAGTTGAGTTATGGTAGGTATGACTCTTATACTCCTCTTTTCGCTCCTCGTGTGTAGATCCTTATGAAGATCGAAGGAGCAGAATATCTACGACATCCCCCCACCAATGAAGGTGTTATCAAGAAATCGCGATTAGAAGAAGTATTGTTGGTTCCATCATAATCATGGTCACGATATCGAACAATGCATTCAGCTCAGGGATGAGATAGAAGCCCTGATTCGATGCGGCTACCTCGAAAAATATCAGAGAGATCCGTCGATTCAACCTCCTGCTGATCGACGATCTCAACTGCAAACTGAAGAAGCTGTAAATAATCAACTGATGGCAGAGATGATCAACATGATCTTCGGATGACTGGACAAGGGCAACTTTCAAAGATGAGTCGGCAAAGCGACGATAACTCGATAATGTAATAACTTTTTCGAAAGAAGATGTTCAAGAAATTCAGACTCTCCATGATGATGTTGTTGTTGTTTCGGCAATAATAGCAAACTATGATGTAAAAAAAATTTTGTAGATAATGAAAGTTCAACCGATATTTTATTTTATTCGACTTTCTCTCAAATGCAACTATCGATTGACCGACTCAGAAGAGTTTCGACACCACTGGTCGGCTTCACAGGAGATGCTGTCATAGTGGAGAAAAAAATTTCTCTCCCTTTAATCGCTGGGATCGAACCACAATAGACCACTATTTTCATAACGTTCATGGTAGTTCGAGTACCTTCGGCTTACAATGCCATACTCGGACAACCTAGGCTTAACGCTTTGGGAGCAGTGGTTTCGACATGCCATCTGTTAGTCTGATTTCCAACAAGACATGGAGTCGGAGAAATGCATGGAGATCAACAACCCGCCCGATGTTGCTTCCTTGTCTCCATCCAAAATAACAAACCTGAAGACTCTTTGCCTGTTGACAAATTGGACCCAAGAGAAAATTAAGAGGGGGGTGAACCGGCTGAACAATTGGTCTCCATCTCGTTAAAAGAAAAAGATCCCGAGAAAATGGTCCGAATTGGATCACAATTATCCGACTCAGAGTGGCAACAATTACTAAAATTGCTTAGAGCCAACATCGATATTTTTGCTTGATCGGCCACCGATATGTCTGAGATTCCTTCAGAAATAATAACTCACCGACTTAACATCAACCTAAATGTTAAGCCAGTGAGACAGAAGAAGCAACCTTTACTCCTGAAAGATAAAAGGTCATTGATGAAGAAGTCGACAAACTCCTCACGGCAGGCTTTATCAGAGAAGCTACATATCCCGATTGGCTTGTCAATGTGGTAATGATAAGAAAAGCTAATGAAAAGTGGAGGACCTGCATCGACTATACTAATCTGAATGTAGCTTGTCCGAAGGACAGCTTCTCATTGTCGAAGATTAACCAATTAGTTGATGCGACTTCTGACTACCGACTCCTAAGTTTCATGGATGCCTTCGCTGGATATAATCAAATCCGTATAGCACCAGAAGATGAAGAACACACAGCTTTTGTGATAGACAAAGGCATATACTACTATAAAGTAATATCTTTCGGTCTGAAAAATATCAGTGCTACCTATCAACGGCTTGTCAATAAGATATTCAAGACACAGATCGGACCAAACATGAAAGTATATGTGGACGACATGCTGATGAAGAGTCTTCAAACTATAGATCATATTCGAGACCTAGAGGAAGCTTTCGACACACTCCGATAGCATCAGATGAAATTAAATCCAACTAAGTGTGCATTTGGGATAACCTCCGAAAAATTCTTTGGATTTCTTGTTTCACAATGAGAAATTGAGGTTAATCCCAAAAAAATCAAAACCATTATCAACATGAAGCACCCAAACTCAAAGAAAAAGATACAGTAACTCAATGGAAGGATTCTCACACTCAGTCGATTTATTTCTAGGTCGATCGGGAGATGCTTGCCACTCTTCAAAACCACTCTGGGAGCAGTGGTTTCTCGGATTGTTGATCTCCATGCATTTCTCCAACTCCATGTCTTGTTGGAAATCAGACTAACAGATGGTATGTCGAAATGATCTGAATTGGATCACAATTATCCGACTCAGAGCGGCAATATTACTAAAATTGCTTAGAGCCAACATCGATATTTTTGCTTGATCGACCACCGACATGCCCGAGATTCCTTCAGAAATAATAACTCACCGACTTAACATCAACCCAAATGTTAAGCCAGTGAGACAGAAGAAGCAACCTTTTACTCCTGAAAGATAAAAGATCATTGATAAAGAAGTCGACAAACTCCTCACGGCAGGCTTTGTTAGAGAAGCTACATATCCCGACTGGTTTGTCAATGTGGTAATGATAAGAAAAGCTAATGAAAAGTGGAGGATCTGCATTGACTATACTGATCTGAATGTAGCTTGTCCGAAGGACAGCTTCTCATTGTCGAAGATTAACCAATTGATTGATGCGACTTCTGACTACCGACTCCTAAGTTTCATGGATGCCTTCGCTGGATATAATCAAATCCGTATAGCACCAGAAGATGAAGAGCACACAGCTTTTATGACAGACAAAGGTATATACTACTACAAAGTAATATCTTTCGATCTGAAAAATATCGGCGCTACCTATCAACGGCTTGTCAACAAGATATTCAAGACACAGATCGGATCAAACATGAAAGTATATGTGGACAACATGCTGATGAAGAGTCTTCAAACTGTAGATCATATTCGAGACCTGGAGGAAGCTTTCGACACACTCCGACAGCATCAGATGAAATTAAATCCGACTAAGTGTGCATTTGGGATAACCTCCAAAAAATTCCTCGGATTTCTTGTTTCACAACGAGAAATTGAGGTTAATCTCAAAAAAATCAAAACCATTATCAACATGAAGCACCCAAGCTCAAAGAAAAAGATACAGTAACTCAATGGAAGAATTCTTGCACTCAGTCGATTTATTTCTAGGTCGGTCGAGAGATGCTTGTCACTTTTCAATACTTTACAGCAGACGAATAATTTTTTATAATCAGATGAATGCCGATAATCCTTCGAAGGCTTGAAACAATACTTGGTTTCTCCATCTTTGCTCACAAAACCAAGGGTCGGAGAGACATTGTATCTCTAGTTGGCAACTTCAGCAGAAGCGGTTAGTTCAGTGCTCATCCAGGAGGATGAGAAATGAATTCATCGACTAATCTACTAAACTAGCAAAGTACTTCACAATGCCGAAGTCTGATACTCAAGGGCAGAGAAAATGATCTACACCCTAATCATATCGGCACAACGATTTCGTCCGTACTTCCAAGCCCATCCGATTGTAGTTCTGATAAATCAATCACTGAAGGCAATCTTACATCGACCTGACACGTCAGGTTGGATGGCAAAGTGGGTAGTGAAGCTTGACGAGTTTGACATTCAATATCACCCACGACCATCCATGAAGGCGCAAGTCCTAGCCGATTTTATCACCGAATGTACTATATTCGATAATAAACTAGAAGATACAGATGACAATACAATAAAAAAAGCTACGACTCCCAAACCTGACTTAAAATTAATTTGGGTGCTGTACATTAATGGAGCATCAAATGCACAAGGTAGTGGAGCTGGCCTCATACTCACAAACTCCGAAGGGGTCGTCAGCAAGTATGCCCTTCGGTTTAACTTTAAAGTCTCAAATAATCAAGCCGAATATGAAGTACTTTTAACTGACTTGAAGATAGTCAAGGAGTTTGAGATTTACAGTTTGAAGATTTTCACCGACTCACAACTGATCGTTGGACAGGTCAAGGATGAATTTGAGGCCTGCGACCCCATTATGATGAAGTATCTTCAGAAGGTGAAAGATTTTACGGTAAGCTTGAAATATTTTGAGATCTTTTACATTTTCAGAATAAAAAATGCTCGGATCGACATACTTTCATGACTGGCTACTAATGCTTTTAACTCACTGGATCGGACGTTTGTTGAATATCTTGAACAGTCGAATATTGATAAAGTCAGAGATATTGTAGCTCACTATCGAACCAACCTCGATAGATTCGATCGTTCAATACCTGATTGATGGGACCCTTTTCGCAGACTCCTCAGAGGCTAAACGACTCTGATGGACGGTCTCTCAATATGTAATAATGAATGATCGTCTCTACAAAAGATCTTTCTCTCTCCTCTTGCTGAAGTGTTTAGGACCTACGGATGCCGACTATGCACTTAGAGAAGTGCACGAAGAGATATGTGAAAACTACTTAGGGGGCAAGTTTCTAGCTTATAAAGTTCTCTGACAAGGATATTACTGGCCCACCATGAAAAAAGATGCAGCTGAACTCGTCCGAAGGTGTGAACCATGTCAAAAGTATACAAATATACAACATCAATCGGTTAGTCAGCTGACGTCGATTGTAGCACCACGGCCCTTCGTATAATGGGGGATTGATATACTTGGTCCTTTTCCTCCGACATCTAGACAAAAAAAATTCATAGTGATCACCATTGACTACTTTACCAAATGGATAGAAGCCGAACGTTTGGTGCAAATCACTGAAAGTAAGATGGAAGATTTTATTCAGAAATTTATCATTTACAGATTTAGTTTGCCACACACCATTATCATCGATAATGGTCGATAATTTGACAACCAAAATTTTCAAGAGTTTTGTGCGAAGTTTCATATTACGCATAAACTCACCTCGGTCGGTCATCCACAGTCAAATAGTGAGGTGGAAGTAACCAACTGAACAATCTTACATGGGCTAAAAATTCGACTGAATGAAGTCAAAGGCCTCTGGATAGAAGAATTATATCTGATCTTATAGACGTATCGAACGACTCCCTGCATACCAACTGAAGAATCTCCTTTCAACTTAACTTATGGGACAGAAGCAATGATACCGCTTGAGATCGGATTACCGTCAATAAGAGTGGAGCAATATAGTGAGCCGAGCAACTCTGAATGTCGGAGAGCCGACTTAGATCTCCTCCCAGAACTTCGACAGCAAGCTCAAGTTTGGATGGCTGCATATTGACAAAGAATAGTCTGGTATTACAATGCAAGAGTCAAGCCAGAGATCTTTCGATCAGGAGATTTGGTCTTAAGAAAAGCAAAAGTCTCAAAACCCTTGGATCGAGGAAAATTATCTTCGAACTGGGAAGGACCTTACAAAATATCAGAAACTCTTAGACCGAACGCATATCGGCTAGAAACTTTTGAAGGGTCGGCGATTCTCCGAACATGGAATGCCGACAATCTGAAAATATATTATCAATAAAGATGTCGATATGTACATTATTTAAAATACAATCAGAATTTCAAAATCATAAGTCTTGATAAGTTTTATCAACTACTGGCTATATGTCGGCTTTCATTGCCAAAGCCGGGCTATCTACTATACTTTGACATGAAGTTTATCTCAGCCTCTACTATAAAAATTGAAGAATTAACTACTTCGATGATGACTGTATTTTGATTCTCATACAAAAATCGACATACCGACTGTAATCTCAACCAACATCGACTACACAGGTTTTCATCGTAAAAATCGTAATACCAATTATATCTTGATTTACAATGTCGACTTTCCACTGTAAAAGCTGAACATAGTCGAAAGACTAATATGCTGACTTAATCCTAACTAAGTGGAATGAAACGCCAAAATGACCAAGGTTGGATTGAAACTATACCGATTAGGCTACAGTAAGTCGAGGGATATTTGGCTTACCATCGATTATCAGATAATTCGACGAACAAACTTGACCAAATGTCGGAAACAGGATATTCGACTTACAATCATTATCCTAATTTCTGTCAAGTACGTCAAAACAACTACGTGACTAACGGATATTCTATAAGTCTTATCGAATGATCGGATCACCGATTAATGTTTAGTGACTACTTTACATTGCAGACAATATTCCAGACGAACAAAGTTCAAACTTAGAAGAAAAATCTTCCATTCATTGCCAAAACAAAAAGTTACAAAATTGGACTGAAGTTCGATTACAGGTATTTGATTACAAAAAAAGAAAGTAAAATACACCGACTAAGTTTTGTTATCGTTCCTTTGCTCGGGTGTAGCATCCTCGACTTGAACAATTTTGGGCTCAATCGGTGTTTCTTCTTGAATCGGAGTGGCTTCTTCTTCAGCAACTCCATCTTCCAATCTTGGAGGGACGATGCTGCTCAAGTGGAGGTCTGGGTATAGTTTTCTGACTACATCTTGACTGTCTTCATATCTGACGCATTACGAAGTGAAGCTATTTTTGAGAATCTCTTCCTTATATTCTTTCGAACCTCGAAAATCCTCGACTGCTTGACCCAGTGCTTCTCTTACCGACTCTACTTCCACCTTAGCCAAATCAGCATCAGCTCGAGCAGAGGATAATTCTTTTTTGGCCAGTGCCAACCTTTCCAGGCTGGCCCGATGACGTCTATGTTCGGCTTCGAGTTCTTCGATGCATCCATCTCGCTCTCGTCGAAGCCGGTGGATAGAATGCTTCTTGCTCTTGACCTATGATTCAAGAGCAGAAATAGCCCCACGAGCTGACGCAAGTTCGGCCCCCAAGGATGCCAAGTCGTCAGTAAGTCGAAAAACCTCCTCCTGAAGTTTGACTTCCCACTCCACTGTCGACTTGAGTTGTTCAAGTGCGGCCACTTTCTCAGCATCAACGACTGCCACCTTATTCTTCCACGTGCTATGGATGTCGGTGAACTTCATGTAGCCGACCTCCAGATCAGACATGTCGTGGATCAACTGCAGACAGAGAATACGTCGGGTAATAAAAAAAAAGAAGAAAAGAAGAAAGCAAGTTTATCAAAGAGACTACAGAATTAGCCAGGGCCAATTCATCGACAGGCACTTGGAGGTCGAAGTGCACCGCGTGGCTCTCTGATACTGCATCATCCGCCGATGCCATCGGAGCTTTCTCCCGGTCTGTTGTCGGCGGCCCCACATTTGAAAGCGAGGGGAAGCTTGAGCTTGACTGTACCCTAATTGAAGGAGCAACTGATGCAGCCGCAGATTGTTCGGACTCTCTTGTCTCAACCCGAACCTCAGGTGGCGGAACTATCGATGTTGTTTCGATAGTTTCCCTCACTGCCCTTTCCTCGGATGATGCAGCAGGGAGCACTATCAGAGCTGACAGTGCCAAGACTGGTTCAGGAATCGATGTCGATGGGGCATCAGGTTCCACAGTCGATGTCAAAACACCGACTGGAGCCGGTGCTTGATGCCTCTTCGGTGGTCGCGAAGGCCCGACCTCAGATGCTGTCCTCTTCTTGACAGTGTGCAGACGAATGTCGACATTCGACACACACACCATCTACTGCATGGCTGCAATTACAACGGAGGTCAGTACAATTCAGCAAATAAAAGAAAAATAAGAAATAACCAACAAACTATACTATACTTAGACGAGGAACCGAACTAAGGCCGGCGTCATAAAGGGCCTGTTCGGTTACAAGCTCTTTCTACTTCGGCACCGACATATCCTTCAGCCGGTAAAAGTCTTTCTAGTCGTCGACCTCTACTCGACTGTTGTCATTGGGATCGGTTCGAGGATCTCTCCAATGAGAAGGAAAGCCCCAAGAAAGGGAAGAAGAAGCAAAGAAAAACTAGTTCTTCCATCTATAAATGGATGATGGAAGATCGGTGATAAAGGAAAGGCCTTTTCGGGGGTTGAAGAACCACCACCCTCGGATCTTTGGATGAGGTCGGAGGACGAAGAAGGCTCGAAAAAGAGAAGGACGGGGTATGGTCGGCAATATCTGACACAGCAAAGGAAAGCTAATTATCAGCCTGACCGAGTTCGGTGCCAGTTGAGCCGGACAAAGTCCGTAATAATCCAAAATATTTCGGACAAACTCTGAAATTAAAAATCGAAGACCCGTCCTAAGATCTTCGACATAGAAGGCCACCTGACCTGAAGGTGGGTTATTCACCCAACCATCGGCCCCAGAGGTGAAAAGTTGAAACTGCTTCGGGATACAAAATTGCTCCCGGAGTCGTTAGACATTCGATCCCAAAAATGAAGAGGTTTCAACATCCGGACTCGACTGGGATTCATCAGTTGGATTCTCTGACCGATCTTTCGGAGAAGGAGAAGCCCTAGCCATGAGAATAACTCTGAAGAAGATAGAAGACTTTAGAGAAAAGAAGAAAGGATTCAAAAGAAAGGCAAAGTTGACCTGAAAGCTGGAAGCGATAACCTTGGGCATTGGGGCAATAATCCGACAGAGTCTCTGCACCAAAAGCAGTGAAAAGTGAAAATTTGGCTGGGAGTGACCCTATATATATAGGATTCCTCAACTGCTAAGATGAAGATGGTCAAATCGAAGATCTACCAGATGACAATATGTGACAATATCTGAATCGACCATCGATCGGATGGTTCGACGCACCTGCCTCAGATTGAGCCACGTCACCTCTATCTGCGTGAACAATTCTGATCCAATAATATTCGGACACGTGGAACAAATCTACTTGTCAGAATCATATCGTCAGATGCTGAATCGACTTTCCAAAATGATGCCTGACACTGACAACTGATATCGAATCATCTGATCAGTATGACAGACAGCTGTACCTGCCAACATGATAAAATAGCCAATCACCCATATCTCAAAGAAAACGACATCAAAATTGAGATTCGATGTGACAAAAAATAACTCTCTTTGTCCAACATGACAAACCACGTGGTAATATACACGTGATTCACCTTGGACTTGAGAGTGAGGGGCAACTGTTGGGATAAATCAATCGACCCTCGACTCAAGTTAACCAACTACCAATTTCAATTCAACCAAAGCCGACTGACCGGACATACAATCCCGACTCTACATCGGCTAAATATGCGGTTTCGATTCTTCATCAACCAACTAAGCGAACCACACCGACTTATCGTCGGCTGACCAACTAACGATTCAACTACTACCGATAAACAACGGACGACTTAGACCATCGGTATAACAGAACTATTAGTCGACGGTCACATATGGATTCTACCAATATATGGTCGGCTAATCTGCTCAACATGTCATAACCGTCACGAACGGTTATTGACCGTATATCATAGTGCGATCAGTGGGAATTAACGATTCACTACATGATTATGGCCCAATGATTTAGTGCCATAAAATACAGGACTATGTCCGATGGTTACGACAACCTCATCTATAAAAAGAGGATAAGAGAACATGGCTAGTAAGCTTACGTTGGGCCAAAACTCTGCTACTGTTTACATTCAACTCCTGTTCACCAACTTTCTTCTCTGACTTAAACATCGGAGAGTCTCCGTCGGACACAAATCCAATCTATGCGGATGCTGTTTTGTAGGTGTTCATTTTCGACGATAGACGATGAGGAGTTGGCCGCAACAGGTAGTGTTTATCTGAAAAAGAAAATGAAATGGAATATTTTTAAGTAAAATTTATAAAAAGTAGTGCACTAGGGTAAAAAATTTGTGCATTAAAGAAAGATTCTATCTTTACCCAAAAAAAAAAAAAAAAAGATCTTGAAAAAAATAATTTATTATTTTAAATTTACTCTAAAATGCTCCGTCAAGTTGTAGGAGTGGAATATTCACTAGTATTTTTTTGTGTCCGAAGTCTAGCTAGAATATGAAGTGATGTATTGTAAAGTATATATTGCATGTCATATTATTATGGAGAACAATCGTAGCATGAACTTCCTCATACTCTATATACAGAACAATAATTTTCATATAATGAATAGTCTCTTATATTGAATCTAGATATCATACATCAATGCAAAATATTTTACCAACTTAGACTGTTACTTTAGATACCCCAGTTTCAAAAAGTAGCTTCTTACATAGTGACGGTAGATCCTACGCTATCTGACCAAAATCCTAGATTAAGGGGAAGCTCCAAATAGTTGGCATCGTCTAATATGATTCAAATCTACAAAGTTGGTATTCTAGAAGGTGGTTCATCGCCAGGATGTTATATTCAAGCATTTTCAAGTCGATGGTAAATCCGAACCTAACCACATCTTTATACCTTCCAAGACTAGCCTAACCTAGTTGGATCTCGAGTAGAGTTTCCTCTAATCCAACCCAAACAACCCTATCTTAAACTAAATTAATGTTGGGTCGAGTTAGTAATGTTGAGTTGATTTGGGCCACATTAATCAAGTTGCATAAAATAAAATAGAAATTTTAAAATAAGAAAAAGGTATGAAATATTTTTATTGTATTAATATTTGGTGGATCCATGCCTCAACCATTCATTAATTTTGATTTTTAGTGATACACTTCCATATAATTTAACAAGACTAAAGAAATAATTATAAAAAATATAGTTATAAAGAAATAAGTATCTCATAAAGATTTATATATTTATTTGTAAATCGGGTAGGTCAAAGTTGGGTTCAGGTCACTTTTAAGCTTAACCCAAAACCAACCCAAATTTAAAAAAACCTCGAACCAACCTTATCTAACGAGCAAGTGTGATGGCAAGTCTGGGTCAAGCCCAATCATAGTTGCAGCCCTGTACTTAACCAATCCACGACCACAACTCGGTGGCTTCCTTGTAAACCATGGCCCATGCATCCAGCAAGCACCAATGGAACAACTTAGTTGTGCACCAGTGGTGACCACCCATATAATCACATTGACTAATCTGTCGTTAAGCCAGATCCATGGCTTTCTAAAGTTGATGATTGCTAGGTCGAATTCTCCTACATGACTAAACCCGGCGGCAGGGGAAAAGAAAAAAAAAGAAATCATTAGATGCAAATGAAATTTCCCCCTAAGATTAGGCCATTACCATGCTTCAGATGCAAAAGGCCGCTCTAGAGTCACTTTAATCATGTCTAAATGAACACCAGAAATTAATTTGAGGACTTCAATTGTTGAGGCTACCCAAAAAAAGAACATGAAAAAAGAGTCTCGTTAATAGCCCTACCAAGTCCATGATCCTGACTTGAGGGTTGTTGTGGAGGAAGGAATTAATTTGCATGGCTAGCAACCTTTTGCAACATCAGGTTAGATGAGATTGAATCATCCTGCAGTATTTTTTGAGAGACAGACATGATAGACCCAGCAAAACTCAAGGTGACAAAAAGACTCAAACCTATATCAGGTCATTGATGATCAACCTTTAACACTCATTGCATGCATTTTAAGGTGAGCAGCTAACTTAGGGTGTTGTCTCGAGAGATTGTGCATGGCATGCCAATGTAGGCAACATGCATAATGTAAAGAGAGAAGAAGCATGAGAAACAAGTAAGAAAAAGGTGGAAGAGAGAGCTTCATAAAAATTTTATTAATTCTTTGAAACGAGTAACGTTTTGTAAACAAAACCCTACACCATCTTATATATAGATTAGGACAACTAAACTAAAAGAACTGAAAATTAAATGAAAAACTGATATCATCTCTAATGAAAACTTCAAAGAAATTTTGACTAAAAATATGAATAAATCAAATATTGAATTATTGGGATGCCTGGTTGCAAACTGCTGGTTTCCTTGAGATTTGGTATGGTCCGACTAAGCATACAGTATGTTAGTTATGTCCAATCAAAAAAAAAAAAAAAAAAAAAAACATGTTAGTTATATCCTGCATTGCATCACATGCAAAGCTTGTAATGTCAGATTGGGATATAGTCCCTGGATTCATTTGGAATATGACATGGAATTATTGAAGTTCTCACAGTGCAATTAACACACACATAACCAAAAAAAAAAAAAGAATAGGAAGGCGTTGTTCCTACCCACTTCCTTATACCCACCCCATCCCGGCCTTGGTTGATACCTAGGCTCTCTATTAAACTGATCCGCTGCTCATGCAACGAATCATTTGAAGGGTTCATGTTGCATCTTTTGCATAAAATATTATTATAGAAAAGATCTATGGCAGTATTTACTATAACAATAATTCAAAAACTGCTGTCATAAAATCTACGACAGTGATTATTCATAACCACAGCCATAATTTTGACCCATAGCAGTGGTTATCTATAAGCACCATCATAGGACACATATAGCAGCAGTTATTGAGTAACCGCTACCATAAGTCTAACCTATAGCAGTGGTTACATATAACCGCTGCTATACATCTGATCTATAGCAGCGGTTAATTAACCATAACCATAGGTTAGACCTGCAGTAGTGGTTATGAATAACCGCTGTCATAGGTTTGAGATATGATAGTGGTTACACAAAACCACTATTATAGGTTTCACCTGTGGCAGCGGTTATGTATAACTGCGGCCATAGGTTAACCTATTGTAACGGTTATATGTAACCGCTGCTATAGCATAAATCAATGGCAGAGATTATCGATAATCACTGTTATATCTCAAATCTATGGCAGTGGTTATACATAACCGCTGCGATACGTCGCCTATAGTAGTGGTTTTGTTTAACTACTGCTATATAGCAGAACATAAATTTTTTTCATATTTTTTTTAAAAATATGATATAAATTTAAAATTTAAAATCTATTTTCACCATTTATTATCTAAATAATTATTGTTATAGTATCATGACAAAAAATTGAAAGAAAAATCAGCTTTTTCCTTGTAGGATCTTCGAGATCTAATGAGATCTGGGGTGAAATATTTTAAAAAAAAATTATCCTATGATATTTCAGATCTAAGATCTATTAGATCTAATTCTTATTATCTGATATTTAATTTAAAATTAAATCTAAAACTTGAGGATTAGAGAAATACCTCTAGGGTAACTAGATTACCCTGTAGATGATCGCAGCAATGCCTGGGGTTCTAAAATAGCCACACAGTCGCCTAGCCTCTACCAATATCCACTCGAGCAAGATTTGGATCGTCTTCTCCTCGTGAATCTTTGCTCCAAAAATTAGATCTGGATCAGATCTGGAAGATCTTCAAAAGATCTTCTGAAGCTGGAGCAGCAGCTTCTCGATAAAACTCTGCAGCCTTCTAATCAGGAAGCCACCACGCCTTGGACAAGCACCAGATGGACGCCCAACCTCTTGGACGTGAAGAGGGGAGGGAGAGGAGCAGAGGGGGCATGGAGAAGTGGAGAGGATTCAAGCTTTTGCTGGGTATTGAGCAAATTCTCTAAACCCTAGGCGCAGATAGGGTTTAAATAGACTCTGCTGTGCCATGCAGTGCCACATTATTCGACCAATCAAAAAATTTTAATTAATTTAAAAAAAAAATTAATTGATGGAGTGATATCATCTGATCATATCAGATAAGAATCCCACCAAACTCTCCTACTGTTGGTGCCAACACTGGATAAACACAGTGAGATTGGCGCCCAACAGTTTGAGTCGATCAAGGCATAGAGTCCTCATCTCATGGGACTCTATCCTTATCCACTTGGGGTGCACGCCCAATCTAATCTTGGTGCCTACTTTGAGATCTAATTTAGTAGGTGGACACTCCACAAAAACTCTCCAATGATCTCTTGTCAAGTGGCCTTCAGTTCAAGGTCCATGGGTCAACGTTTGACCAATGTCCTAAAATGAAAATGACAGGTGACAGGAATTGACAGATGTTGTCTTAAATTCATCTCATAAATTAAGAGAAGTCTTTTCTGAGCTGGACTGGCTCCAGTCAGACTGTGAGAAATCTTCTCAAGATTCTCTGAGTGAGTCAAATCACATTTGGCTCAATCGAGATAGAAAAGATTACACGAAGAGAAAGTTAGACTCAATCGTGTGCTAGCACGATTTTCTTGAACCTAATTGGATCTAATCCAAATCAATCGAACTGGGCTAGCTCAATTGATGACATCCAGATCCTAACTCTTATTTGTGTGATCTAATTAGGTTCATTTTTGTATGGTAATGAGACTTGTCGTGATCTCATCATCAACATCATCGAAACTTCTTTCGATGGACCAGAACTCTTCTTATTCAGACAATTAGAATGATCGATCATCAAGATCATTCTAATTGCTCTCAAAATTCATCAGTGACACCTAACAGTATATGGTGGCAATCCATCAGAAATGAAGACGAACCTCTCGGTGCAGCTACCTGTGTGATTGAGTTCTTCTATCATGAGTTCCGACTGAATTGGGATTAAGGTGAACTCGTCAAATCCAACATCAGTCATATGAATCAATCGATCGATCTAAGTCCGATGTGAAATCTTAATAATTTTTTTTTTTCATTATTTCACTCTGCCATGGCCATGGGCTTAAGGACTCAATCTTTCGATCATCATAGGACTACTCCTCTTATCTACCGAGGTTGATAGATCCCATCTTGGTGCAATCTGGTTCCTACAATGAATATGCTACAGCCAACATACACCTCAGAGTTTCGAATGGCTAGGAGATCGAGTTATGGTGTAGTCAAACTATAACACACTCAAGGTGAACTGTTGATGCACCTCAGGTCAAAGAACTAGACACACTGCTGCAGCATCAAGCTAGTCATCGATGAGAAGATAGACTTCCTTATGACTGCTCAAGGTGGTCACGCTCAGTACTCTCGTTCTCAATGAATATCTATACTCTCACTCCGGTATCTCCACACCATAGACTCAAGACACATTTATCATAAGGAAGCGATCGTACACCAACCTTCCGGATCGATCACCATCCTCGTGATGATCCTATGGTCAGGAGCTATTTATGAGTTAGTTATGTAAATTTATGCCTTAAATTTTCAACTCTTGAAAATATGAATTAACATTTTTACTAACTCAAAGGATGTATCACAGACATAATGTACACAATGTGATAGTAGAATATCTTTTTATTCATTTATAATCAAAATTATAAATTTATCCTTATATTTGTACAGAAATATGTCAGTCAATCTGACATCCAGAGCACACATCTAACAAAAATTACCTCGATCCGATAGTCCTAGCTATGTCGATCCATAAAATTTGATTTCGATGATCACGAACAATCGTATAATGATCTGATAAATAGAGACCACCGATGAATTCAAAAATTTGTTACAATGATCTTGATAATATTTGTAGTAAACTATTAAAATTTTACTTCAATCGAATATTATTATTATGATCAATTTAGCACGTATTGATTTCAATCATTAAATAAAAAATGAGCGATCAAAAAGCCAAACTGTGTTCGATTAAGATGATTTTTGAGATAAATGATATTTGCTATCATTTTAATCATTTAAAAGATGATGGTCATAAAATCTAAATCGTGTGTATATGAACCATCAAAAAATAGATACTGAAGTTGCAAGAGAAGAAGGAGCTAGCTCGTATTTATTTCGATCGAGGAATGAATACTGAAGTTGCAAGAGAAAAATGAGCTCATATTTGAAGAGTAAGATTTATTTAATTCTTAACTAATAATTAAAGTGGCATCTTTTAGATTCTAATTAATATTTTGTACAACTTCAGTATCTGTTCCTCGATCAAAACAAATATTGCCTCTTTCTCTTGCAACTTCAGATCCTTCTTCAATGGTTCATATACATGCGATCTAAATTTTATGATCATCACTATTCAAATGATTAAAATGGTAGTGAAGATTATTTATCTAAAAAATTATCTGAATCGGATGTCGTTTGACCTTTTGATCACTCATTTTTTATTTAACGATCGAAATTATTGCATGCTAAATTGATCATCATAATAATGTTCGATTGAAGTAAAATTTTGATAGTATGCTACGAATATCATCAAAATCATCGTTGTAAATTTTTGAATCCATCGATGGTCTCTATCTATTAGATCATTATGCAGTTGTTCATGACCATCGAAATCAAATTTTATTGATCAACATAAATAGGGCTATCGGATCAAGACAATCTTTTGTCACGATACTCTAACGATAATTATTTAGATAGTGAATGATAAAGATATACTTTAAATTTTAAATTTATATTACATTCAGAGAAAAATATGAAAAAATTTATATTTAGGCTCTATAGCAATGGTTGCATTGTAACCGCTGCTATAGGTCTAGTGCAGTAGTTTTTAAAATCACTGCTTTAGACCTATAGCAGCGGTTGACACTCACTGCTATAGACCTATGGCAGCGGTTGACAATCGCCACTATAGACCTATGGCAGCGGTTGACAATCACTGCTATAGACCTATGGCCATGGTTGATAATTGCTGCTATACACCTAGGGTAGTAGTTTTCGAAAATCGCTGCCATAGGTCTAGAAAATTTTTCAGACCGTACCCTCTATTCTTCATTTTGCATGCCTCTTCTCTCAAAATCCTCTCTCTCTCTCCTCTCTACCCGATACCCTACCCATCCTCGCCACTGGCCCGACATGCCACCGCCCCCTCCCTCTAGCGCCGTTGTCGGCCCTGGCCCTGGCCCCCTCGGCCCTGCCTCCCTCGACCCCCTCTGCCCCCTTTGGCCCCGCCTCTCTCAGCCCTGGCCCCTTCGACCCCACCTCCCTTGGCTCTGCCTCCCTCAGCCCCCTTTGTCCTTGCCTCTCTCTGTCCCGCCTCCCTCAGCCCCCTTTGGCCCCAGCTCCCTCACCTCTCTCGGCCCCGCCTCCCTCGGCTCCAATCCCTTTTGGCCTCAGCTCGGCGACCCTCGTAGCTTTGCGCAACCCCCTCTCTGCAGCACAGGTATGAATTTTTTTTTAATTTTATTTCATAATAATATTTATAATCATTTATAATATTTATAATAATTTTATAATTAATAATATTTAAAGAGAACCTCCGTCGATGGTTCTGGGTCGTGCCGGCAGATTTTGGGCCATCGGGTTCTGGGCTGGATTCGGGTCGAGATCCTGATTAGGGTCCAGTTTGAATCTAATTTATGATCTGGATCGTGATTTAATGCATGCATTGATGTAACTTTAGACTCCCGTTCAAGAGTCGATTATAGGGTCTCCAAAATAGACTCTATGAATGGCTCTTGAATATCCTATTTGGACAGTTCAAAAATACATCAATTTTTTATTGTGTCATGATGTTCTTTATTTTATTATGAAAAATTTCATCACAGTTATCTCATTTGTTCTCTAGGTACATATTAGATGTGGTTAAAATATGATTCATCTATATCCTATACTTGGAGAACTGTAGGAAGATGCTGTCAAATTTTCTCCAGATATGGAATAAAGAATAAAGCTGTGGCAATAATAAAAGTGATATATTTTTAAAAGGGATTGGACCACACCTATTAGGAAGGAGTTGATGGAGTTAAGATTCATTAAGCATTATTTTGTTTGCCTATGTAATAATGTTATGAACTTTAAGCATTAGTATGCATGCGTAAATTATGAGCAATTACTATCAAATTATCTTATTGTTATTGTATTGTGTCTCATTTCCATACATGATTTAATTGCAGTATCATCATTTTTATAATGGATAAGGGGTGGATGAAGTTGAGTAGGCTCTCGTCAGAATATGAGGCTGGACTTCAAAAGTTTCTTGATTTTGTTATACAGAGATTCGAAGACTATGGACTTATCTAATGTCCTTGTAAGAAGTGTATGGGTGGGCCTTGGCTATCTCGTCAAGATGTAAATGATCACCTTACTATTTATAACTTTATTTGGCTATGAAATTTGTTAGGATCAACATGGTGAGGGTAGGCCGCAAAGAGGCAATCAACATGATAGGAGAGTGGAACAAATGGTTCGTTATATCTTTCCATTTATTAGCCATAATGATGGTGCATCTATATCTACGTCCATGCCTGATTCTGTGGTTGGTGGAATGACAAATAGAGAGGATGTGGAGAAGGTCCACAAGTTAATGAAAGACGCTAATGTTCTGTTGTATCCCGGGTGTGAAAATTAAGATGGCGAAGCTTGAGTTTTTAATCCAATTGTATTATGTGAAATGCTCCAATGGGTTCAGTAATAATGGAGTGAACTGCATATTAGAGCTTTTGGAAGATATTCTTCCGGATAATGCATAAATCTCGAAGAATAATTATGAGGCATCGAAGATTATTGAATAGTTGGGCTTTACTTACAACAAGATACATACATATCCTAATGATTGCATGCTCTATTGAGAGGAGATGCCAATCGAAATGAGTGCATGAGGTGCGGTGTATTAAGATGAAAATAGAACAAAGATGGCACATCAACCTGTGCTCCTCAAAAGTTGATATGGTACTTTCTTTTGATATCGAGACTATAAAAATTATTTATGTCAGCAACAACATTGAAGGACATGAGATGGCATGAAGAGGAGCAAACAAAAGATGATGCATTGAGGCATCCAACAGATGGAGAGGCATGGTAAAGGTTTAATGAAATACATCCCGATTTCACACAAGAGATATGCAATATAAGGTTGGGCTTGTCATGCGATGGTTTCAACCTGTTCAAGCACATGCATACCAACCATAGTGTATGATCAGTGTTTGCTCATGTTTACAACCTCCCACCATTGATGTGTATGAAAAAATTCTTCATTTTTATGACAGTGCTCATCTCTGGACCGATGGAGGTAGAAAATGACATTGATGTCTATTTATAGCCTCTTATTGTCGAGCTGAAACAGTTGTGGGTTCAAGATATTTCAACTTTTGATGCTTTGATAAATGAGTCATTTTCTATGCATGCGGTGCTAATGTGGACAATAAATGACTTTCCAGCTTATGCCCTAATGTCGGGTTGGAGCACAAAAGGTGAGCTAGTATATTCGATTTATGAAAAATACATCTGGTCTAGAAGGTTGACACATCAGAGAAACTTTAGCTTTATGGAGCATCGATGCTTCCTCTGTTGAAACCATCCATAGAGAAAGGATGCATGCTCCTTCAATGGCACTGTTAAAGAAGGTAAGGCACCTAATCGGATGTCTGGGAGTGAGATGTTGAAAGAGTTGGATGGTCTCAGTGTTAAATTTGAAAAAGATGATCCGATTGGGGGTAAGAAGAGAAAGTATCGACCAAAGACGGATGACACACTTTAATTGAAGGAAAAAAGCATATTCTTTGACTTGCCATATTGGGAAACAAACTTATTGTGTCACTGCTTAGATATCATGCACATTGAAAAAAATATATGCGAGCTCCTATTGGCAATAATCCTGAACATCAAAGATAAGACTAAGGATGACTTGAATTTTCGATTTGACTTGCAAAAATAGAGTATTAGGAGATCACTCCATCCGGAGCTAGTAGGGGGAGAATAGTGGAGGCTCCCTCACACATGCTATGTTATGAATGCCTCTGAACGGTCTACATTTCTTCGTATTTTGGAGAACATAAAGGTTCCAGATGGATACTCAAGCAACATATTAAAGCGTATGAACAGTAAGGATATGAGACCTGATGGATTGAAAACTCATGATTACTATGTGTTGATGTAGGAGTTGATCTCAATAGCTATTCACCATGTATTGCCAAAAACTATGAGAATGGCTGTTATTCATCTTTGCAACTTTTATAGAGATATTTATGTTAAGAGGTTACTTAAAAAAAATATGAAGAAAATGAAGGCAAGGGCGATGGTTATATTATATGATCTGGAGAAGATATTTTCACCATCATTTTTTATAGTTATGATGTATCTCACCATGCACTTTGTAGAAAAAATTATACTTGAAGGCCCAATATTCTGCTGATGGATGTACCCCACCAAGAAAAATATTCAAATGCTGAAATCTTATGTAAGAAATATAAATTGTCCGGAGGGATCCATAGCAGAAGATTATTTGGATCAAGAGTGTATGGATTTTTGTACTATGTACTTAAACAAGCTCGAGACACATTGTAATCGATCAATGAGGAATCAAGATGATCAGTATGAGCTAAGTGAGCCTGCATTTGAGTCCATTCCATAGTCAGATAGACTTCTCACTTCATACCGCCTCACTGATTTAAGCCTTGAAGAAAGGAATAAGGTGAACCGCTACGTATTGTTCAATTGTGATGTCATTGAGCTATACATAAGATAAGTCACTTAGACTTATTTATTTCTCATTACTTAGAAAAAAATATCCCATTGTACTAGTAACTCTAAATTTGTTTCTTAGGTAGCAAACACAAGGAGGTCATAAGAGCAAAATATGGCACTCTAAGCATGCGGAAAAAGAAAAAAAATACGTAGCAATGAGTTCCCTGAGTGGCTCAAAGATCAGATAAGTGAGTACATATTCTTGTCTTATACATCCTATTTGAACATGTTTACTAATTAGGTATAATCTTTCTTAGGTGCGGAGATTATCGCTGGGTGATGTGAGCCATGAAGTGTGTACTCTGTCAATGGGACCTAATTGTACCGTGTGTGAGTACAAACAGCTCATCATCAATGGCTACAGATTTAATATTCACAGCTGAGCCTAAAACATGATAACACAAAATAGTGACATGATGTTGAGCGCCACCACTAGGTATTATGCTAGCTCGAGGGATTCACAGCCTCGTACAGAGAATCTGAACTATTATAGGGTTGTGGAGAAGATAGTTATCTTGGACTACTATTCTAAAGGAATGGTTGCATTGATGAAATACGATTGGTTTGACACCTTATCTCAGTCAGAGATGAAGACAGATGAGTATAATTTTGCTCTCGTCAACATGTAACGCCATCTCCACACTGAAGAACTGCATATAATTGCCTCCCAAGCTAGTCAAATCTTCTACGTTAGTGATCTCTTGGAGCCTCAATGGAGTGTTGCTATGAGGATGGTGCCTAAGTATATCTTTGATGATACCGAGGTTGATGACGATGTTGGATCATGCATACAAAGTGTTCCTCTAGGACCAAACTTATTTGGTGTTGTCGAGATCCCAGATACAATTGTCAGAAGTGATGGTGATGTCCATATTATAGATGCCAGTAGGTGATGAGTTCAACATCCTAATATAAATAATAGTGTTTATGTATTTATGCTCTATTAATATTATTGTTTAACAATACGTTATATTTATTAATGTTCATTAACGTTATAGGTCATGATGGCACTAAAATGCCATCTAGCTTTCACCCCCGCCGCTCCACCTCCGCATCAACTTCGAAGGTACATACTCCTCCCACTGCATCGACCTCGGCTTCGATTTTACAGGCACATCTTCCTTCCACCGACACATCTGAGCCTCCACCGGCAGTCACGTCTCTGACACATACTCTATCCATTGATCTAGCTCCACCGACATCCGCATCAATGATTTCAGTGAGAGTAAATTTTTATTGTGTCAATTATTTATTTATTTATTTATTTATTGTATAGTTATTACACACTCTTATATATTCATAATATATTTTCATTGCAAATGCATCATCTAGTAGGATATTTTGCGATCCCACACACATGCCACAAGTGTGAAACTGCCAGCATCAGGTCATGGTGGAGTACGATCAGAAGGGGAGGCCAGTAGGAGAGACCGTGTAGGAGATGCATTCTTTTTTTGGAGTGCTTGTGAGGCGGTCCGACATCATTTTCGTACTGTCCACAGACTGATGATTGATGGATCCTTAGGTCAAAGATCGGGTGTGGGAGGAGATTTGGATAAGTGTATCTTAATTATATATATGCATGTGATATGTTTACACTATGTTTGATTAGAATAATTTCGTAACTAACTTTTTTGATAACTTTGTGCAGAGAAGGTATGACTTCTCAGATCATGAAAGGGCTCGAGATGCCCGATTGTTGAAGATTGGAGAGTTGTATTGGAACTATAAGGTCAAGCTCCACAGAGGATGGCTAGAGCACCACAAAGACACTAAGGAGGAGCTTATTCTTTGGATCCAAGACTGTCCCTCGAGTCAGTGGGAGGGGATGGTCCGGTATTGGAGGAGCCAGGACTTTCAGATTTAATTTGTAACTTGTGAATTTTTCATTATATTGATAATTGTATTTAATTTTAACTTATGTGATTTAAATATTTTTTATGCTGCATCTCGTTAGAATCGGGAGAACTGAACTGCTCAGGAGTACATACGCACTCTCGACTATGAGTCTATGGCCAGTCATGTGCATAGAGAGATAATGAATTCTGACCCTTTAGTTTACAAGTTATTGAGTTGTTATTTTTTTGTGTATTTCTAATAAGCTGATTGATTGTTATAGCTGATGAGAAAGAGAGTGATGCCCATCCATAGCACCATCTTCCGATCGAGTCGTATAGATAAAAAGGGCAGGCCGATGAATGCTGCGATTGGGAGGATTTTTGTAAGTAATATATAATTGGAGTATGATTAGTATAATTAGTATTATAGTTTTTATGATATTTTATTTAAATTTATAATTACAGGAGTAGTTAGACATGCTTGAGAGCTAGGGCCCAGACACCTTTGGCCCCCATGACCATCTATCTCAGGTCTTAGGATCAGAGTACTCTGGGAGGATTTGTTGGAGGTCTGGATATATGCCGACAAGCTACTGGTCTACTTCGAGCATTTTCTCACATGCTTTCGAGGTCATCAGTTGGGAGCAGCTTGATAAAGTCTTGACGCAGGCAGCTCAGACTCAGGAGCACACATTTCAGGCTCAGGAGCATGCATCTTAGGCTGAGGAGCGCGCATCTCAGCTATAGAGCGTCGTGTCCGTTATGGTGAGTCAGTTCTCCGCTCATCTTGAAGTTGATTTTTCGAGCATTAAGGATATGTTGGCTAGCGTTTCAGCTCCAGCCCCTTTAGCTCCAGCTCTAGCCTCTCCAGCTCTTGCTCTAGCTCCTCCTGATGATGACGAGATGCTTGGAGAGGATGATTTTGATTTAGAAGATTTTTGATATATTTTATGTTTATTTAAAAAATATTAAATATAATTTGATTAGTAATATAATTTGAGTATATGAGATATATTTTTGCATTATTATTGAATTTTATGTAAAATTTTTAATTTTTGCAAGTTTTAGTTTGGATAATTATATATTGAACTATATCTATCAAGTAAAAAACGATAATTTTAAGCAATTCCAAATGACTACTTCAGAAAAAGACTATGGTGAACCGCTATCCTAGTTAAAAAATCACTGCAATAGCCTACGACAGTGATTGTACAACCACTGCTGTACCCGTTCCATCTGCTGTCGTGAGTACGTGCCAACCACTGCCATAGAGCTATAGCAGCAGTTGCACAACCACTGTCGAAATCTATAGCAGCAATTTTTTAACCACTGAAATAGAGTTTAAAGCAGCGGTTGCTCTACCGCTGCTATAGCTTCTATAGCAACAATTATTCAACCGCTGCTATAAACTTGATATAGTAACGGTTAAATAATCATTGCTATAGATCGGATATAGCAGTGGGTGGATAACCGCTGTTTTAGATACAGCAGCGATTACCCAATTGATGCTATAAATCTATAACAGTGGTTGAGCAATCGCTACGACACTCGGTATATGGCAACGGTTATATAAACCATTGTAACAACCACTTCCATAGACCTACGGTGTTGATGACAGTGGCAGCAGTTGCAAAACCGCTGCTGTAGACTATGACAACGATTTTTTTGGCTACGGCAGCGCTTGCAACTGCTGCTGTAGATTATGACAGCGATTTTTTTAGCTACGGCAGTGCTTGCTGCCGTAACCCTTTTCTATAGTAGTGAAAGAATGGTTCATCTTTTTTCACTATGTACACCATTGGATCACATAATAATTGGTACAAAATTTGCGCAGGCAAATGAAAGAGAGTTTAAAGTATTTTTATATCTATGTAAGGCATGATCTAATAGATGATACTGTTAAAAAGAATCAATCATTGTGAAAAAGACACAATCCATACCTTTGTGTTGTGTGTGTGTGTAGGGGTTGAAGCAAGGGCTAATGCACTTTGGTATGAACCAAACCCCTTCCACACTCCATAAAATACACACACGCACGCACACACACACACAAACACAAAGCCAATGCAGTGGTAATTAATTTTGTGGTGTGAGAATCATTAATTTGGATTAATTAGGGACCCCTTCCAACGAGGCCATTCTTGAAAGGTAGCCATCACGCTAATTAACACCACCCTCGGATGCAACCCAACTTCCGGGCCCTATACGAAAGGTGGAAGGTACACATCAAGTACGTGCCCCAATTGCCCCACTAGGCATCGTGTCCTGACCATTACTGCCGTTTGACATCCCAGCAAAATATCCTCCTGGGCCCTCCTCGATCGATGTAGGATTCAAAGAACCGAATCCAAGCCATGCCCCAATCTCCATGGGATAAAACACACTCAGAAGCTCGTTGCTACATTGTTTATCCTCAATATTCCACTGGTCTCACTGCAGTGTACAGTGTGGTGCAAAAGAAACCATTCATGCATTACAAGCCAACCAAACCACGCATTAAAAACGTTAATCCATGTAGCTGCAATAGCAAAAGCTCAACCACTGATCGGTACCATCCGAAGGAAAGAAATTAAAACAAGCAACATCAATATCTTTGCATGATGTGAGCTGAAGAAGAGTAGTCCAAGGCCAGCTCTCTATCTCTAGCTTTCAACCCAGTTGCTAAGGCATCATGAGTTCATGCATGATGTTACGTGACGCTGTCGTCCTATGAAAAGAACTGGGAAAAATGACATCCCTTCATCCCCACGCGGTCACAGCTCCGAGGCCACGTGAAGGCGGCTGTCGTTTTGCGCGCGCGCGCGGAGGCCGTGGGCCGAGGGCGCCACGCCCATTTCGTCTCCCTCCCCCCAAGAGGAGGCGCCGCGGGTGGAGGAGGCTCCCAAAGAGGACAAGGCCATCAGCGTTGGATGGGCGAAAGATCTGATAGCGTTCGATGGAGAGAAATAATAGTAAAAAAAAACAGAGAGAACTCTGTTGAATGATGGGACGGGCAAACAACCGAAGCCAGAGGGAATTAAGCTCGGTCTCGGAAGACAAGCTCGGCTCCATGGTGGACTTTGCCAATCTGGAACCGTACGTGAGGGCCGTATACCGTAAGGTATACAGCGCGTTGATGTCGGGAGGAAATTTAGGAGATCCGGACAATGCCCAACTAAGTTTTGTTTTGTTTTTTTATTTTTTTTTTTGTTTTGTTTTGTTTTGTTTTGGTTTTTTTTTGTTAGAGTTTGGTACAAACCTCATCAACAAGTTGTTGCAATCTTCTGAAGGGGAGAGGAGAAAAAAAAACTTATGGAGATACGAGGTCACATTTAAAAAAAAATACATATCAATCAAGAAAAATAATTTTTTTCATTGAAAACAGCAAAAACTAGCTAATTATGATTAATAGAAAAATTTTTGTTTTAAAAATTTTCAATCAAATTTGGCTAACGGTGAATTTTTTCTATGATGAATGATGTATTAATTTTTTATTGGATGGTGCAAGATATATGTATGGTAGAATGATTCTAACCAATATTTTATCTTGCTAGTCTGAAAGCACCCACTCTTGTCTTTGAAGAATTTATCTAACAACTAAATATAAAGAGCCGACTCCATCAATGCCTTCTCTACTCTCTCTCTTCCACTCTCTCACTTCTCTTTCTTCTTCGACACACCTGTATACATCCGGTAACATGAAAAACTCTATCGGTCGGTCATAACAAGCTATTTTAACTTTCTATTACCGTCTTTTTTCTCCATTGCCCTTTTTCTCATCCTATCAAACCATGAGACCTCAAATCTATGCATCTTTGTCTCATCGTTGATGGGCTTTGTATCAGCTTCCTTATTTTGTCAAAGATGATACCATATTGAGTAATAGATTGCATTCATTGCTAGAAACTAGCTAGGACGGAACTGGATTGAATATGGATCGGCTACCAACATATCCATATCTATATTTATATTTATTTTTTTTGATAAATATAAATACAAATACGATTATGGATATTATTTGGATGTAAACTAAAATTCATATCCATATTTGTTTTAAACATATGTGGATACAATTTGAATATCAAAAGTATGGATATAATTATGGATATAAGTTAGATAATTAAACTTTATTACTATAGAATCAAAGATATTACTAAATAGATGATAAATCAAGTCGATAGCATATTTATATGGTTATATATTTTTTTTAAAAATTAATAAGTACTATATAAAATTATATAGGGTTACAGATAGATTTGAATATTTAAATATCAATCGGATAGTGATCTATCCATATCTATATCTATTTTTCTTTGATAGAAATGGATACGGATATAGATATTAGTCAGATTCTTCAATTTTTGTCTATATCCAGATTTATTCAGATATGAAAATGGATCATGATAGATATTATTCATACCATTTTTACTCGTACTAGAAATCTTGAGAAGATATACATATATAGTCAAATGAGCATAATCAATTGTACTAAAGGGGCTTGGGTGTGTATTGCTTAGATATATACCATGTATTAACAAAATAACAATATTAACAATGAATTATCTCAATTCTAGAGGTGTATCAATGCATAATGTATATATCAGTAAAATAATAAATCTGCATGTATGATGTATCAGCATATCAAGAAAGCTTGGATATGTATTAGAGAAATAATAACTTAAACTAAGTATTGCCTAATTAGAGGTGTATATCAATAACACATAAGATATATTACTAATCCGATAGAGTATGTATCAATGAATTGTTAGATTACTGTCAAGTAAATTGCTAATCAAGATACCAATATCGAGGTCACCTTCCGATAACAGAGCTCAAGCATCAGGCTGTCCCTTCAATCCACTACCTTGCAGATCGATGTGAAAGAGAAGTGAGAGATCTTTTCATATCTCCTCCAGCGGGCAAGATGAGAGATGGGTTTGATCGCGTCAAGCTGTTAGAGTCGATAGTACTATGATTGTCACTTCGAAAGGAGAAGGTAGTGGATTAGAAGGAAAGGACATTAGTTTTTACAACAATTTAAAGAGAGCAGTGGCAACAATGATATTGAAAGAGGAGGAGGAGATGGAGTATTTGGATAGCGAGGCAGTGAAAAGAAAGATTGGAGGAAGGAGTGGCAGCAATGGTGGAGAAGGAGAGGGTGATAGCCATTGATGCTCTCTTTTTTTGTCCCGCTTCTTTCGTTATTTTTTTTTATTATTTTTTTTTCTTCATTTGGACATTGTTACAAGATTTTATTAGATAATTTTTGGTGTACCTTATGCATGCTTTGAGATCCATGAGAGAGGTACATGGTGCATCAAGAGATTATTCCTAGATGATATATTCTAATGATTTCATCAAAAAAAAATTTATCCGTACTGGAGCAAGTCAATCAACCTCCGACTCAAATTAATCAATTCTGACTCCAACTCTACGTCAGCCGACTGAGTACATTGCGCCAACTCACAATCGATCAACCGACAGATAATCGGCTACTATCAACCAGCAACAAACGACTTGATCAACCTCCGATCGAAAACCGTTAGCATATCAGAATTACCAGTCGATGGTCATCAGATCTTTTACCGACTTACCACTACTGACTGACATATAGTCGGCCTGTCTATCCAACATATCTTAACCGTTGTAAACGATTATCAATTATGTGTCACGGTAATTAGTGGGAATCAACGATACACTAACTCCATAATAATGATCCGATAATTTAGCACCATAAAAAGTGAGACCACATGCTCGACGATTACGTCAGAATTATCTATAAAAAGAGGGTAAGAAAACAGTACATGTAAGACACTTTTGAACCAGAGCTCTGCTACTCTCGACATTCAAATCTACTGTTCATCAATTTTTTTTTCGATTTAAGCATCGGAGGATCCCCGCTGGATATAACTCTGGTCTGTGAGGATGTTGTTTTGCAGGTGTTCATCACCGACAACAGATGACAGAGAGTTGGCCGCAATAGATTTACAGACGACAGAGAGTTAGCCACAACAGATTGGTGCACCAGGTAAGAGGAAGACCATAATCAACCATGTCGAAAATAAGAGCCCAACACTTGATTGGATTGGCATGGTACTCTTTCCATCAGAAAGATGCTTCTTCCCCACCTCCAATAGCAGAGCCTAGTTCCTTATATCTTGTGGTCACCACAGATGTGCAGATTGCTGCAATCGTGTAGCAAATGAATGTTCTGACGGAGGCAGTCAAAAGCCTTTAGCAATAACAAATCCAACAGCAGCAGCAGCCGCCAGCGGAGCAACCGGTCGTACAGTCGGTGCCATCCAGGCACAGCCACCATCCTTCATAGCGATCACCTTCCTCCTCCCTGGAGCGACCGTCTCGATATTCCCATCGAGACGAACAACCATGCTCTCGGCACTCTCGCCGTGCCACCCACCATTCGCAGTGTTCTCCCTCTCCTTCTTGTGCACATAGTATTAGGAAGGAGAAACGATCGCAGACACCTTCTGTCTCTCCTTCAAACTCATCAGGGGGTTCCACCCCCAAAGTTTCTCAGCAGCAGCGGTTGGACGACTATGAACGCAAATTTTAAAAAATTGATCATTAGCCAGTCCGACTTCAGATGGGAGGTCAGAAGTCTTCCAACGACTATGACTTCCACACTGCCCAACCTCTCTCTCGGTGCATCCTCGATGAACTGATTCTTTTTCGATTCAAGATGCCACAAGTAGAGTCATACGATGGCTCCACCAACCCCATCGACCACTAGAAGAGGTATATAGCTCTCATGATGATCCAGGGGGCAATCGATGTCCTCATATGCATTAGCTTCCTGGCAACTCTTCAGAAGGCTGCTCGAGCCTGGTACTCCGAGCTTTAGTCGGAAAGCATCAATTCTTTCAAGTAGCTCGAATATTCCTTCGTGATCCACTTCAGCACAAGTTGAAGGCCATCACGAACATCCGACAGTCTCTTCTCGATCAAACAAGATGAGACAGAGACACTAAGAGACTTCGTGGCCCGCTTTAATACGATCATACTTGAAGTCAGGGACCTTAACGAAGACATGGCTATATCAGCTATAAAAAGAGATCTGAGGGGATCCGGATTTACATACTCTCTTGACAAAATTCTTCTTCGAACCTATGCTGAACTTCTAGAGCGTAAGTACAAATATATTCGTACGGATGAAGCTGCTTCTGACCGACACCAAACAAGTAAAAAAGGTCAGAAGAAGAAACAAAAAAAAATAACGCTCTAGCCGAATCAAGTTGGTCGACTGTCAATAAGCGAGCTTCACCTCGACGACGGAGTTCGAAGTCGAATTATAGCAGGTATGACTCTTACACTCCTCTTACTGCTCCTCGTGCGCAGATCTTGATGGAGATCGAAGGAGCAGAATACTTACGACACTCTCCATCGATGAGAGCACCATCAAGGAGCCGAGATAGAAAAAAATACTGTCAGTTCTATCATGATCACGATCATGATACTGAACAATACATCCAGCTTAAGAATGAGATAAAAACCTTGATCCGATGAGGTTATCTTAGAAAGTTCTGAAGAGATCAACCGATTCAATCTCTTGCTGACCAACAACCTCAGCCACAAACTGAGGAGACTATCAACAACCGACCAACGATGGGAGTAATCAACATGATCTCCGAGTGACTAAAGAACTGGGGGTAGACATTTGAAAAGCTTCTCCAAACAATGAATCAATCTCGATCGATGATTCGAAAAGCTTCTCCGAATAATGACTATACTCTTCTACAATGGAGCAGTTTATGATCATATTTTGGATCAACAGAACAATCTACAGTAGTATTTCTCTACGGCAGAACAATGCCGACTCGATTATGATCGTGTGGAACAACTATTCCACAAATCTGAAATGCTGACGACTTGAAGATATATTATCAATAAAGTTATCTGTATATACACTATTCGGAATGAAACATTGCATTTCCGAATCACAAGTTTCATTCAACTATGAAGTAGTAATGGACCGACAGATGGATGGTCAATTCATCGATTACTGAGTATATCTTAGTGCAGAATTTACCTCAGTTTTTCACTATAAGAACCAACATCAATCATACTGGCTTTCACTGTAAAAGCCGTAATACCGACTATGTCTCGGTACTAAATATACTTCAGCTTTTCACTGTAAAAATCGATCATAGTCGAAAGACTATTATGCCGATTTAGTCTTAACTAAGCAGAATATTATGCCAATACGATCAAGATCAGATTGAAATCATACCGACTTGGCTACAGTCAGTCAAAGGATATTCGACTTACCACCGATTATCAGATGACTTGATGTACAAACTCGACTAAAAGTCAGACGCAGGGTATTCGGCTTATTATCGTTTATCCTAATTCTTATAAGTACGTCAAATGAATATGCGACTAACGGATGATCTTATAAGTACTATCGAACATTCAGTTTGTCGATTAATATTCGATAGCTAAATAATTACTCTATATTACAGACATACAAAAGAGAGCTTTGTACTTAGAAAAAAAAAATTTCTATTCATTATCAAAAAGAGATTACAAAATTGGACCAAAGTTCGATTACAAGTGTTTGATTATAAAAATAAAATAAAAAATTATACCGATCGTGATTCATCGTCATCCTTATCTCTTTGTCCCAGTGGAGCATCGGAGACTTGGATAACTTCTGGCACGATCGGTGTTCCAGCTTCGGTCGGTGCGGCTTCTTCTTCAGCAGCTCCATCTTTCGATACTAGAGGGACGATGCTGCTCAAGTCGAGGTCCGAATATAATTTTTTGACCGCATCTCGACCGTTTTCATACCCGACGCAATAGGAGGCAAATCTACCTTCGAGGATCTCTTCATTAAATTCTTCAAAATTCTTGAAGTCCTCGATTGTTCGACTCAATGCCTCCCTCGCTAACTCTACCTCTGCCTTCGCCAACTCTGCATCGGCTCGTGCAGAAGATGACTCCTCATCGGTCAGTGCCAACCTTTTCAGATTGGCCCGATATCGTCCACATTCGGCTTCGAGTTCAGCAATGCATCCGTCTCTTTTTCATCGAAGCTGGTGGATGGGGTATTTCTTGCTCTTGATCTTTGACTCAAGAGTCAAGATATTTTGACAAGCCGACTCAAGCTCGGCTCCAGAAGATTGAAGGTCGTCAGACAAGCGGGAGACTTCCTCTTGAAGCTTTGTCTCTCACTCAGCTGTTGACCTAAGCTGCTCGAGAGCAGCCACTTTTTTAGTATTGACGGTCGTTTCTTTATTCATCCATATCCAACGAAAGTCATCAAACTTTACATAGCAGGCCTCCAAGCCGAATATGTCATGGACCAACTGCAAGTAGACAAAAGAGAGAGAGAGAGAGAGAGTAAAAGAAACCTACCCTGAGTATCATCGGGTAAAAGGATGAGAATATCTCGGCCACTATTTGGTTTCTTCGATTCTTCGGATCGATCGGGAGAAGAGCGACTTGGATGAGCCGCCTGGCCAATGTCGGATTGGCCAAAGCTGACTTATCTCCTGGCACTCTAATGTCAAAGTAGACCATGTGACCCTCCGACGCTACATCCTCTGTCAAAACCATCGATGCCTTCCCCCGATCTTCTGTCGGCGGTCCTGCATTGGAGAACACAGGAAAACTGAAGCTTGACTGCGCTTGAAAAAGCTCCACTCAGGAAGCAACTAGCGCAGCCGTTGACTGATCGGGTTCGGCCGCGGCCTTCACCTCGGCCCGAACTTCAGTCGATGGAACTATCGATGGTACAGTGGCAGCTCCATCTTCACCTATCGTCCCTTCTTCAGCTGACAACACATTAGGAAGCATTGTCGGGGCTGACAGCGCTAGAATCGGCTCAGGAACCGATGCAGGTGGTACATCGGGTTCCTCAGTCGGTGCGGAAGTAGAAGCTCGACCCTTCTTCAGTGGTCGAGAAGGTCCAGCCTTGGATGCTGCCCTCTTCCTGACAGCATATTGATGGATGTCGGTGCTCGACACTCGCACCCTCGACTGCATGGCTACAATCAGAATGACGAAGTCAGTACAATTTAGAAACAAATAAAAAAAAAAATAAAAATGAAAGTGATCGACTATACTATATCTAAGTTGGTGACTGAACTGAGACCGATGTCGTAGAGAGTTTGTTCGATCATAAGCTCCCTCTACGGTGGACTGCCATATCCTTCAGCTGATGAAAGTCCTTTTGATCGCCGACCTCTGGCTGACTGTTATCGTTGGGGTCGATTCTTTGGTTCGCTCCGACGAGAAAAAGTCCAAAGAAGTGAGGAAGAGGTGAAAAAAATTGATTCTTCCATCCATAGATGGATGAGGGAAGATCGATAATAAAAGAGAGGCTTTTTCGAAGGTTGAAGAACCACCAACCTTTGACTTTTGGATGAGATCGGAGAACAAAAAAGGCACGGAAGAGCGAAGGACAAGGTTCGATCAGTAGTAATCGACACACAAAGTAAAGCTGATCATTAGCCAGATTGAATTTGGTGCCAGCTGGGCAGGACAAAAGCCATAGTAGTCCAAAATATTTCAGATGAACTTCGGAATAGAAAATCGAAGACCCGTCCTAAGGTCTTCAACATAAAAGGCCATCTGGCCCAAAGGAGGGGCGTTCACCCGACTGTCGACACTAGGTGCAAAAAGTTGATATTGCTTCGGAATGCGATATTACTCCCGAGCTGCTCAACATTCAGTTTCGAAAGTGAAGAAGCCTCCACTTCTGGATCTGACGGAGAATCGTCAGTCGAAATTTCTGACCGACCATTC
>NC_025993.2:8174442-8232616 GCF_000442705.2 Elaeis guineensis
TCTCTCCTCTTGGGTGTTCTATACACCCCTTCCTTAGGACGTGCGTCCCAAGGAGTTTCATGCCCAAAAAAATTTGGATGCCTCTTTTTTACTGATTTTTAACGTCTGGTAGCAGCACATAGTAAGAAAAAATTCTAGAGAAGAGGAGAAGAAGAAGATCAAATGTTGATCGGAATCCAGACTTCGTTCAAATTCAGCAGGCTGAATTTTGGAGAATCAAAATTTAGATTAAAGAAGACTATTCAGACTGATTTTGAGTAAATACTCATAGAGATCGGATACTTGTATGGCTAACAGAGAGCCTTGTCTCTTTCAGATCCAGCTTTGAAGAAAGAGATTGCAAAATAGGTATGTAATTTGATCATAATCTAAATTTCAGCATATGAAATAGATCTATATAATTTTTATATTTTTATGTATAATTTAGATTAAAATTATTTTAATATTATTTTCTATTACGATATTTAAAAAATTAAATTTTAAAAATATATATGCATGCATCAAACCCCGAAATCCAACATGAAGGAGTGTCAAAAGTCCTTCGACGAGTTAAAGCAATACCTCAACTCTCCTCCACTTTTGATGAAGTCCAGCACCGACGATGAATTGCTCATGTATGTGGTGGTCACTTTTGAAGCCATCAGCTTGATGCTGATCTGAGAAGAAGATAAAGTGCAAAGGTCTGTCTACTATGTAAGTCAGGTGCTATGCGACATCGAAATAAGATATTTTAGGATTGAGAAGGTTGTCTTTATAATCATGACTACTATTCAATGATTACGACCCTACTTTCAGGCCCATTTAATAAAAATTCTCATCGACCTCCCCCTAAGATCTATACTTTACAGACTGGATACCTCGAAAAAAATGGCAAAATGGGCAGTCGAGCTCACCGAGTTTGATCTTTCTTTTGTCCCAAGAACATCAATGAAATTTCAGATTCTCGTTGACTTCATCATTGAGTGTACTCTGATAGACAATGATCAAGCCGAAGGTTACTCCCCAAAGAGCACTCAAGAGCCCATTTGGATTTTGCACGTTGATGGAGCTTCAAATGCTCAAGGATGCGGTGCGGGCCTGACTTGACCAATATTGACGAGATGGTGATCGAATATACTCTTCGATTCGGCTTTAAGGCTTCAAACAACCAAGCAGAGTATGAGGTCCTAATAGCCAGACTCAAGATTGCTAAGGATCTCGATGTCAAGCGTCTGTGAATATTCATCGATTCGTAACTCGTCGTCGGACAATCTCGAGGAGAGTATGCGATCTGAGATCCTGTTCTCTCTAGATATCTACAAAAGGTTAAATCTCTACAGTTATATTTTGACTATTTCAAAATTTTTCACATCCCTCGCTCTGAGAATACCCAAGCTGACTCTTTATCTCATCTCGCCACCTCTGGTTGTGAAGATCTTGAAAAAATCTTCATCGAGCATCTCGAGAGTCCGAGCGTTGACTCAGAGGAAGAAATCCGTTAGATTGAAGTTGGACAAGAGTCGAGTTAGATTGACCCGTTCATCGATTTCGTGATAGACGGAGCCTTGCTGATTGATCCTGCTGCCCCACGTCGAGTAAAAAAGTTGGCAACTCAGTACGTAATCATTGATAACCAACTTTACAGAAGGTCAACGTCTCTACTCCTACTCAAATGTCTCCGACCTTTCGAGGCCAACTATACCCTCCGGAAGGTGCACGAAGGCATTTGCAGCAACCACTTGGAGGGCAAGTCACTGTCTTACAAAATCCTCTGACAGAAATATTACTGGCCAACTATGCAGAAGGATGCGTATGATTTGGTGTAGAAGTGCAACCAATGTCAAAAGTTTGCCAACATTCAGAGGTTCCCATCCAGCCATCTCACGGCCATCTCGGTATCCTGGCTATTCGATCCATGGGGTGTGGACCTACTCGGTTCATTCCCGCCTACCAGCGGATAAAAAAAATTTCTCATAGTGGCCATCGACTGCTTTACTAAGTGGGTCGAAGTCGAACCATTAGCACAAATAATAGAACAAAAGACTACCAACTTTCTTATGAAAATCTATTATTTGTCGATTCAATCTGTCCCGGACAATCATCACCGATAACAGCTGACAATTCAATAATGCCACATTCAAAGAATTCTATGCGAAATATTATATTATCCACAAGCTCATTTTGGTCGGACATCTCCAATGCAATGGAGAAGCTGAGATGGACCAATAGGATGATTCTTCAGACCTATAGATCAAAATCGATTAAGCTAAAAGGAGCTGGGTTGATGAGCTTACAGTGTCCTCTGGTCTTATCAAACTTCTCAAATTCTAACCAGAAGAACTCTATTCAAGTTGGTATTTGGAACCGAATCTATGACTCCAGTTGAAAATCGGTCTATCTTCTACTCGAGTAGAATACTACGACAAATCAACCAACTCGGACAAGAGATGAGCAGACTTGGATTTACTTGAAGAAGCTCAAAAAAGCTTGACTGAGAATAGCCTCCTACCAACAAAGGGTAGTGCGATATTATAACTCCCGAGTTTAAGCCAAAAATCTTTTGAGTAGGAGACTTGATCCTAAAAAGAGCAAAAATTTTTAAGCCTACTGAGCAAGAAAATTATCTTCAAATTGGAAAGGACCCTACAGAGTCTCGACAGTCCTACGACCAAAGGCATATACAATCAAAACTTGGATGGCACCGAGATCCCTCGAACTTGGAATGTCGAAAACCTACAAATATATTATTAATAAGAATACCTTCATCAAACAAAAAGGTCTTTCTTCTTACTAGTTATATGCCTTACAACTCAAGTTCTCGACAAACTACAATACAACCACTCCCTCGTCGGTTCATACCCGACGAAGTGCTAGTCGACTCATACCCTACTAACAAAGCTGGGAGTGGGTCTGTTCTTAACAATGAGTGGATCCCTCAATCATAAGCGCACCCACCAAAAGCTACAGCGCCAGATTGAATGTGAGACTTAGACGAAATCATTATGTTAATCAGCCAAAAATCGATTATCGAAGCCGCACGATCCGACAACTGCTACCATACTTGCAACGGCCCAAGGGCTGCAAGCATGAAAGTTGCAATTCGTCATACGACTCAGTGAAAATAAATTGTGCCAAGTCAGTTCAACATCGATCAGCCAAAGATCTACCAATCCTAAACAAAAACTGCCTACAAATTCCTACTTAATGAGACAATCTACGACGAATGATTTATAATTACGACTTCGCTCGAACCGAGTTCGCCTACGAGAGTCGACTATGTGACTTGAAGAATTTTCTCAAATTTAATTAATTCGGCTACAACCTACTCGGTTAGCTACTTCCTACAAACTATTTTACTACCAACTTCATTACTTAGCCCATTTTGTGGAAAAGCTACAACCAATGTGGTTCGTCACTTCCTGCCAACTATTTTACCGACTTCATTACTTAGTCGATTTTTCTGAAAAGATTATCAAAAAAAGCAAGAAAGAATTATACACAAACAAAATAAATCAGATAAATCATAAAGAAAGATTTCATTTCATTTTCAAGAAATTTATTGCACAAACAAAAAAAAAAGAATACAAAAGATGTTTAGGAGGTCGGCTGGGGATAGTCCTCTTCGACCTCTGCATCCTTGTCGCACGACTCATCTGACTCCTTGTCGGGCTGAATGGAGCTCAGGTCCAACTTGGGCATGATGTGGTGGACTTGCTTCTTGTACTCCATGAAGCCAAGTTGAAACATGTCCACCCCGACGTCGGCAAGCTCATCTTCGTACTCTCTTGACTCGTGAAACTCGATCAGTGTTTGAGAAGCAGCTTTCTGGACCCGAGTTTCTGTCGATGTCAGTTTCTCTCGAAGTTCGGCTGCGATCTTCTTAGCTTCTTTGGTGGCATTTTCGGCCTCCTCAATAGTCTTCTCTGCCATCAGTACCCTCTCCTTCTCCTCGATGAGGGCTCTCGGCTGACTCCATCTTTTTTTGATAATCGACCTTCAACTTGTCGAACTCCTCCTTGTCACTTTGTTGCTGGGCTGTCAGATTTGCCAACTCGGCCTCCAGCAGAGAGATTTCTCTTTGCTCTTTCTTTTTCGCTCCCGACAGCTTGAAGAAGCTCGTCGAAGACTTTGGCCTGCGCACGAGCAATCTGGGCCTGGTCCTCCAACTTGTGGTTGATTTGGAACAGACTTGATCAATCCTTTCGACAGTATTATAATGTATGGATCATCTGCAATACAAAAGAATAACTAAGTAACCTACTCAGCTAAGAAACAAAAAGGCCGAATACTTACCCCGATCAATGACATGTAGGTGCCCGATTGAATCTCTGAGACTGGGCACACTTTCTTAACTTCTTAGTCTGCGGGAAGCATCACCATCTTCGCCAACTCCCTGATGAATTAGGGGTCCTAGAGTGCCTGATCGGTGGCTTTGAAGTGCATCTCGATCATGATCGTTGGCTCCTCGGAAGGCATATCTAGACCATAGCCCGTGGTGAAGCTAGGGAGCATTGATGCCTTACCCCCGTCGGCACCCTTGTCGGTAGCTTCTCGACTAGCTTCCTGACTTCCTCCAGATCCAACTTGGATCGAAAGGACCTGCACCGCTTCCACCAACCTCATCAGTGCTTTGACGACCATCACATTGTCATCGGCCAAGGGAGAATTCGTGACTGTCACACCCTCGACGGAGGGTGGCGGAGACAAGCTCACCATCAGTGCTTGGGACGGCGACGGCTGCTATGTGCTTCTTGACTCTCGAATTGGAGACTCTTCTATCGACTTCTTCGATGGTCGAGATGGGCCTCCAGACCCGGATGCTGCCTTGCTCCTCTTCTTTCAGACCACCTCCTTCAACGATCCTGTCGTGACCCACATGCCTGTATGAATGCAACAAAAGAGAAAATAGTTAGCATACGAATAAAGCAGAAACCATAAAAAGGGTCTACAAAAAAAAAAAACTACCGAGATGACTAGTCGGGCTAATCTCGACATCGTAAAGGAACTGCTCCTTAAGTAGCTCCTGATGCGCAGGGACCTAGATCTTAAAAAATTTCTCGTATGCCTCCCAATCCTCATTCAAGACTGTGTCATTCCTATTCAGAGAAAAGTTTGGAGTCGTTCAGATCCAATCGAAGCCCCATGGTGGTCGACAGCAATATAGAAGAATTTACTCTTCCACCCATGAATAGAAGAATGGAGCTTCTTAAAGAGTTATTGTCGGGGCCGAAGACAGAAGAACCACCACCCCCGCTCTCAGGGATGTTTCTTCAGACAAAAATGGCCCGAAATAAAGAGACTCGGGATTCAACCCGAACAAGGTGACAAAGGATAATGAAACAGGAAAGAATATGAATAGAATTGAAATAAAGTTGAGCAGAAATGACCTTGTACAGATCGAAAATATTGACGAAGAAAGAATGAAGGGAGAATCAGAGTTCCGATCGAAGAAACTCCTCATAGATGGCAATATAGCCATCGGAAGAACGAACGATCCGTCCTCCTTCGTTGGGCACCATCAACCGATATTGACTAGGAATATGATAATATCCTCCTAATTGGTCAACTACCGACTCAGTCAGCTCGAACATCTCCACGAGAGGTCCAAAGCTGTTCTTGGCAGCCGGTTATTCATCCGACTCATTTGGGTCTGACTGACCCTGTCGAGAAGACACCCCATCAGGTTCATCCCGACTAATCTCCTCAATCATCCTCTGGGTTATTGGAGCTCGAGAACTCCGATCACCAATGGATTCTCATCTCCAAACTTTCTATCAGAAGAAGTCATGAAAAAGATAGAAAAAGAGAAGACAAAAAAAAGAAGAAGGATCAAGGAGGAAACCTCTAAGAAAATAAAAAAAAAAAACGGCGACAAAGGCTAACGACGGTGGAAGACCGACGTCGAAGGTGGAGATTTGCCAATAGCTAGACTCTCGACAAAAAAAAAGGGGGCAGTGTGGACTCGAAGTAGAGCAAAAATAGTGAAGTCAGAAATGAGGGAAGATCGACCCCTATATATAGGTTTTCTCAACAGTCAGGATTGATGTCGAGTCCCATGCTTAACTCGGAGATCATGACATGTAGCGGCAATCTCGACCGGTCCTCCCAACATCTGTTCAATGCACCATCATTCAGATCTTGTCGAGTAGGCTCAATTCACGTGATCACAAACTAGGCCAATGGGCGGCTGACACATGGATGATTTGGGGTATGCATGCTCATTATTGCCTTGCTAGCCGATCTCTTGTCATTTATACGGAAGATCATCTTGAGCTCCACGATATTTATTGCCGCATGATTTGCAAAAGATAGCACTGCCATGTAAAAAGACATGACAACTGTCCGCCCCATGAAGCATCGATCGAGTGGTAGTCGGCTAAAGTAGCTCATGATGGTCCGAAGACGAACTCCTCTCGCTCGACTAGATGCTAAGTCGGACTCGGAAGTTAGGGGGCAAGTGTTGGGGAGGTTCCCATCACTTAGCCGACTATCTTGACGGTCGTCTCTATGCTGACTAAGGAAGCTGCACCAACTAACCGACAATCAATCCGGCTCAGATATACAAAGTTCCACCCCAGCTGGATAGACATTGGATGCCATCGTGACATCCAACCGACTGAAGGTTGGCCGTCCTTGGTTGGCACGATCCCAACTAAAATTAATGGTCTGTTAACAGCCGACTATGCCTATCAAAGATAAGGCACCTCGATAATTCTGTCCTACCGACTTCGACAAGATGGACCTCTACCGACTAACTGAGCAACAAATGTGGCCATCATATGATTCTGACAAGCCACATTAAGGTCATGTCACTCAGGCATCAAGCCCTGATCGGCTAGCTACATGCAACGATGGGATACTATGATCTCATTAAATGCGCCTCAGAGATCATTTATTACGCCTCATGTTCTGTAGCATCTGCCATCGTGTGCGCACCGAATAAAAGGCACGCCCGTCACCGGTATTTAAAGATGCCCACACAGTATCGTGCGACACCATAGACAAGACATGATCACCTGTCCTCTCATCATTCATTTTGCTCTCTCTATAAATGGAGGTAAGCGGGGACCCCCCTCCAGGAATGCATAGACGCACTATCTCAAAATCTAGAGACTCTGTCACTCTTTTCTCTTAAATCATTCACTGACTTGAGCATCGAAGAGTTTTTGCCAGACCCACCTCCGACGGGATTTGTTTTGCAGGTCTTTCTTTCTTGACATCGAGCGAAGCTCAGCACCATCTCACTCTAAACTCTATTATCGCCCTTCATCTGGATCTTGACTGTGTGCACCTTCTTCGGCGACGATACCTCATTCATCGGCCATCCTACTGCTAATTGACAGGTGCAACTCCTAGTCAGCTTCCGATCGACTATCGACTACCCACCGAAGTCAGGCCGCAACAATACCATTGATTACACTGTTCTTCACAAAATTTAAAAGATCAAACAAAAGAGATGCAAATGAAGTAACCAAAATTAAGGCTTTCCAGTAGTTTGCAAGATTCGACCACAAAGTTCAAATGTTCTAATTAGGACTTGACCTGTTAATTGTTGAATTTAGATGCGTCCACATTGTTGTCCAAAACAATAAGAATCGTGCAGGGCTCTCTCTGTTTTCCTTGAAGCAACTCTTAGAAAAATAATTCCAACAAAAAAATTTGGATATTAGAACAAACTGCTGAATGATTTTCCAGGACAAATTGGACCAAGTCTAGCATCAGGCCATGATTGGCTTGTATGATCTGACCAAATCAAATCCAATAGGTCAGCTTCATCAAGCAAAGCTCCAATTATTAACTTGTCTCAGTTTAGCTACATGCTCGGTGACAAATATACACTCTTTGATGAGAAAATCAGTCATTCATTTACTTTGTAGAAAGAGTGCCATACTTGGACTTTCACCATCGATGAAAAAGAATTGGTCACATCCTTTTACTTTCTAAAAAACTAGTGTCATTCTTACACATACTTTCATCATCAATCATCAATGTATTACAGCCCAAAATGGCCAAAGTTCTAGAAAGGAATGTATTAGTCCAGCGGGAACAATTTCAAAATGAGCAGATAGGTTAGCAGCGATGGTTTGCAACTAGAAGGGCATAAATCAATCATCATAAAACAAGGTTACATGTGATAGGGTATAATTCAAAAGAAATATATTACGGTGATTGTAGCAGTCAAGGGCTTGGATGGATTGGTCTCTATGCCCCTACATACGGGGTTTTGTCCGCTTTGATCTATATCAGGTACTGTATAATTTTGTTCTATGTAAAAGATGTTTCTTGATTCATAATCGATGTGGGACTAAAGGTGCCATCCTCCCACAACAGTAGCCCTCCAATCAAAGGAGACTTTACGTGCATGGGCAGAAGGTGGTTCTCATAGATGGTGTCAATATTGCAGTCAAGAGCTCGGATGGCTTGAATGGATTGATCTCTGCGCTTGCACGCACAACGTATTGTCTGCTTTGGATCATATCAGGTGCCGCACGTTTTGTTCTATGCAAAAGATGCCTCGCTAGAGAAGAGAATGCCCCATTTCATATAAATCAGAGTCCTTTTTAATTTACAATTGATGTTAAACTAAATGTACTATCCATCCACAACAGTGATTTTGCGGCCAATCCTCTGCTGCGTCTGTTGCCGGTGAAGAGCACCTGCAAAATAAAATCCACACTAATCAAAATTATGTCTGATAGAGATCCTTCAATACTTAAATCAGTGAAAAGTGATGAACAGCAGATAAAAGTTCAAAGAGATAGAGTTTCAGCTTTCAAGAAACCTCACTAAATGCTGTTCATTTATCTCCTTGTATAGACGAATAGTTGGTAACCATCTATAACGGTTAGACACATGGGTCCCATTTGTTTTGATATTATGTGATCGTGGGATGGATAGTTATATCCATCACTGATCGTGTTCTGATCATTATGCACTTTCTTCACTGGTAGTTTCAGATAAGCCGACTGTATATCGGTAATCAAAGTATATCCATCGTATGTCGGTAGTTGTGGAAGTCCAAATGATCGTCGGTTAGTAACTCTGATATACCGACGATCATTGATCTGAAATCGATCGAGTCATCGTAGTTGCAGTTCGTCAAATTTGCGGATAGCCGACTGTCAGTCGGCCAACTAATTGATAGTCGGTAGATCGTGTTTATCAGGCCGATCGAAAGTCAGAATCGAAGAGTCGACTGAATTGCTCCAATAGTTGTCCTCCACTCCCAAGTCTAAGGTAGTCTGACATGCGTGTTGTCATGTGGTCTATCACATTGGACTAAGGAAGTTGCCACGTGTTGTCCCGAGCTCCGATTCGACTGCAAACATTAATGATTTTTTGAAATACGAAAAATCTCCAATCATTTTGTTGTTCCGATAACTGTAAGATCATCATTGGGGTGTCATTTCAGGAAGATAATTTGGCATCCAGAGAATTCGGATGATTTGATTCTGATTAGTAAATTTTAGCCACATGTCCAGATATCATTGGCTCTATGCTGTTCACGTGAATAATGGTAATATGGCGTGATCTAAGAGAAGGTACATTGAATCGTCCGATCAATGGTCGGTCTTGATATAGCCATGTGTCAACATCTGAAGAAATCCTGATTTGAATGACTTCATCCAGATCGTTGAGGGGTCCTATATATATAAAGTCATTTTCATTTGAACTTTCTGCTTTTGCATTTGTCATTCTTCTCTACAACAGAAGATTCTACCCCAGTGTTAGGAGCTTTCTAAGTTTCCTTGTTCTTCGCATCATCCTTAGTTCTAGGTTGAGTTTCCATTCTTTCCTCTTAGGTTTTTGTTCTTTTTCTTCTTCTAGTTTTTCTTTTTCATTTTCAATGGCAAGTAGGAAAATAAAAGCTTCATCTTCTCAGGATAATCGGTAGGAGAATCCAACCGACGATTCTCCTTCGGGTCTAGAGACGGAAGTCTCTTCCTTATTCGGGCCCAATGTTGAACGGCTCCAGGAATAGTATTGTATTCTGGAATAATATCAGCTTTCTACTCTTAGTGTGGACGGTCGGGTGAACTCTCTTCCTCCAAGCTAGGTTGCATTCTATACTGAGGACCTTCAGATCAATCTTCGATTTTCGATTCTGGAGTTCGTTCGAAATCTTCTTGATTGTTACGGTCTCGGTCCTGCTCAGCTGGCTCTGAACTCCATCCAACTGATTTTTAGCTTCATTTTATTGTGTCGTCTAATCCCGACCAATCCTTGCCCTTCTCTTTTTCAAGCTTTTCTTTGTTCTTTATCCTCATCCCAAGATCAAGAGTTGGTGATTTTTCAATCCGAGAAAGGATCTTTCTTTTATCTCCGATCTTCCATCGTCCATTCATGGATGGAAGAACCAATTTTTTTTTGTTTCTTCTTCATTTCTTTGGGAACTTTCTTTCACGCTGAGGTGATCCAAGAACCAGCTTCAACGAGCATAGTCGGGTTGATACCATCGATCGGAAAGACTTTCTCTGATTTAAAGATATGAAAGTTTCACCGCAACGAGAGCTGATGACAGAGCAGGCTCTCTATGATGTCAGACTTAGTTCGGTAACTTCTTTTACTATAGCATAATCGGTCACGTCACTTTTTTTTTATTTGTTTCTGAATTTTATATTGAACTTTGTCCTTTGATTGCAGCCATATGGATGAGGGCATGTTTCGGCTGCCGACATCCACCTACATGTTGCCAAGAAGAGGGCAACGACCGATGCTAGATCATCCCGACCATCGAGAAGAAGTCGGATTGATTCTCAATCGGTATTGGCAAGGGAACCCGATGTTCCATCGGTGATAGCTCTCGAGCCGGCTATAGCATTGTCGACTCCGACAATGCTTCCTCTAATTGAAGTGCCGTCAGCTAGAGTCCGGACAGCGAAAGATGAAGATGTGCCATCAAAACCATCGTAGCTCCATTAGTTGGGGTTCGAGCCAAGTCAGAAGTCACGATCGAACCAGAATAATCTGCTGCTGTGCCAGCTGTTCCTCCAGCGAAGCGATCTCGAACGCAGTCAAGCACCGATTTTGTGATGGTCTCAAGTGCACAACCGTCGATTGGGGATCGAGGGAAGGTGCCAGTTACTTCTGTCGATGATGGGTTGTTTGCGGGCCTCTCCGCTCTTTTCGACATCCAAATCTTCGTCAGTGAGTAGGCCTTGGCCAATCCGTTATTGACCAGACGACTCATCGAAGCTGTACTTTTTTAGACTGATAGGAAGAACAGGAGAAATTGAACAATGTCCAAAAACTGCTTTTTGGATTGGCCGACGATGCTTAGGGTGAGTCAACAAAATTTTTCTTCTCTTTTTTTTTTATCCGACTTGACTTGTCTTTTTCTTTCAGTGGGCACATGATATATATACTCTAGAGAGCGGATATCGGAAGATCACCAACCTTCGTTGGGTATGGATGAATAAAGTGGCGGCCGCCAACATCGAAAAAACTGCTACCGTTGAACAACTTCAGGTGGTGATTGAACGGGAGAAGATGCTATAAGAAGAGATCTCCTGTATGACGGCTGACCTACAGTCCTCCAAAGCCAAACTTAAGTCGGCTTATCAGAGCATCGCATCTCTTGAATTTTGGATCAAGAGCAAGAAGCATTCCATCAGTCGACTTTGGAGGGAGAGAGATGGATGTATAGAGGAGCTAGAAGCGGAGCGCGAGAGGCATCGGGCCACCATGGAGAGGTTGGCGCTGGCTGATGCAGAGTCGGCCTCCACGAAAGAAGAAGCTGAGTTGGTAAGAGGTCTCTGAGTCTAGCCATCGTGAATTTCAAAGATTCACAAGAATTCATGGATAAAATTCTCAAGGGTGGATTCGCCTCCTACTGCATCGGATACGAGGATGCAAAGATACTATCGGGAGATTGTATCTAGACTTGGACTTGAGCAGCATCATCCCCTCTAGTTTGGAAGAAGAGATTGCTCAGGAGACCACCGCACCAACTAAAGAAGATGCATCGGCTACACCAGAACCTGTTCCAATCACCGAACCAGCTCCAACCACCGAGGTTGTACCAAAACAGGATGATGAAGAAGCCGACTGGCGAGCGGTATACTTTTCTTTTTTTTTTTCTGTAACCAGACAGTCCAATTTTGTAATCAGACCTTTGGTCCACTTTTGTAATATTTTTTTTAATGAATAAAATGAAATTTTTACAAGTATGGAATCCTCCTTTTTTTTACTTGTACTGTCAATGTCGTGGAATAATAGTCAGATTTTCGATCATCCGTCAGTGAATTGAATGTCGTCCACTAGTCGTAGTAGAGTTTATCTGCTAGTCAGATTTTAGCTGACTTAGCTTACTTTTTAAGTATCTAATAGACAATGATAAGCCAAATATCCTTCAACTGACCGTAATCAAGTCAATGTATTTCCTACTTAATCAAAGTCAAGTTCATATAGTATTCTGTTTAGTTAAAACTAAGTCAGTATTCGATTGAAGTCAGTTTTTATAATAAAAAATCAAGATATAGTCGATAAGTTGATTTTTACAATAAAAAATCGAGATATAGTCGGTACAAATTGATTGATTATTTATTGATTTGATGCTGTCATTCAACTTAAGTCAATTTTTATAGTAAAAAATCAAGATATAGTCAAGATATAATTGATAAAAATTGATCGATTATTTATCGATCCAATGCCATTTTGTAGATAACTATGTGGATGACTGAAGTTTTCATGATTCTGAATCCTAACATTTTATTTCGAATGTCATACATATGAACAACTTTATTAATAGTACATCTTCAAATTATCAACATTTCAAGTTCGAGGAATAGCCGTCCCATCAAGGGCTTCTAGTCGATATGCTCTCGGTCGAAGTGTTTCGATTATTCTACAGGGTTCTTCTCAATTCGAAGATAATTTTTTCTGATCTAGAGATTTTGAAACTTCAGCCTTTCTTAGGATCAAATCTCCTGGATGAAAGATCTTCAGCTTGACTTTTGCATTGTAGTGCCGGATTATTCTTTGTCGATATGTTGTCATTCGAACTTGAGCTTACTGTCAAATTTTTGAAAATAAGTCTAGATCGGCTCTCTGATATTCAGAATTGCTTGGCTCATTATACTGCTCCACTCTTGCTGATGGTAATCCAATCTCAACTGGAATCATTGCCTCCATCCCATAGGTTAGGTTGAATGGTGATTCTCCTGTCGGTATATGAGGAGTTATTCGATATATCCATAAGATCAGATATAATTTTTTCACCCAGAGGCCCTTAGCTTCATTCAGTCTGGTCTTGAGACCATGTAGGATTATTCGGTTTGTTACTTCTACTTCACCGTTGGATTATGGATGGCCGACTGATGAGAGCTTGTGCATAATATGAAATTTTGTACAAAACTTTTTAAAATTTTGATTGTTGAATTATCGATCATTATCGATGATGATAGTCTGTGGTAGATCGAATCTGCATATGATTGATTTCTGAATAAAATCTTCCATCTTACTTTTAATAATTTATGCCAAGGGTTCAGCTTCAACCCATTTGGTGAAGTAATCGATGGCAACTACTATAAATTTTTTTTGATCAAATGTCGGAGGGAAAGGATCAAGTATGTCAATTTTCTATTGTGCGAAGGGCCATGGTACAATAATTGATGTCAGCTGACTGGTCGGTTGATGTTATATGTTAGTATACTTCTGATATGGTTCACATCTTCAGACAAGCTCAACTATATTTTTCTTCATGGTGGGCCAATAATATCCTTGTCATAAGACTTTATAAGCTAATGATTTACCCCCAAGTGATTTTCACAAGTCCCTTCATGAACTTCTCAGAGTGCGTAGTTAGTATCCAACGATTTCAGGCACTTCAGCAAAGGATGAGAGAATGATCTTTTATAAAGTTATCCATTCATCAAAATATACTGCGAGGTCATCCATCGTAGTCGTTTGGCTTCTGAAGGATTTGCAGATAAAATTCTATCAGTCAAGTACTAGAAGATCGGATCCATCCAGCTTGCCTCATCATTGATTTATAGTACTTCTTTGACTTTATTAATACTCGATTATTCAAGACATTCGATGAATGTCCGATCCAGCAAGTTGAATGAAGTGGTTGTAACTCAGAAAAGTACATCAGCTCAAGCATTCTCTGTTCTTGGAATGTGAGAGATCTCAAAATATTTTAGAGGCGATATAAGATCTTTCACTTTCTGAAGATACTTCATTATAACAGGGTCTCGGACTTCAAACTCATCCTTAACTTATCCAACAATCAACTGTGAGTCGGTGAAGATCTTCAAGTTGTCAACGTCAAGCTCTTTGGCAATCTTTAGCCAGCTTGGAGAGCTTCATACTCGACTTGGTTATTTGAAGCTTTAAAATTAAATCGAAGGACATATTCGATTACAATTCCTTCGAAATTAGTGAGGATGAGATCAGCTCCACTGCCTTATGTGTTAGATGCTCCATCAATATGTAGCAACCACACCGATATTAAGTCGATCTTAGGAGTTTCAACTTATTTTAATTTATCATTGGATTCATCCTCAGAGTTATTATCAGATATAGTATATTCGATGATAAAATCGATCAAAACTTGTGCCTTCATTGACGATCATAGATAAATTGAATGTCAAACTTTCTGAGTTTTATTATCCACTTTGTCATTTGATTCGAAGTATCAGATCGGTATAAAATTATCTTCAACGGTTGATCTGTCAAGACAACTATAGGATATTCTTGAAAGTACGGATGAAGTCACTGTGATGATATGATTAGAACGTAGATCATCTTCTCCACTCTTGAATATCTTATTTTAACATTGTGAAGCACCTTACTGGTATAATAAATTGATCGTTGAATTCGATTTTTATCCTCCTAGACGAGTACCGAACTAACTGCTTCTGTCGAAGTTGCCAAATAGAGATAAAAAATTTTTCCAATCTTTGATTTTGTAAGTAATAGTGGAGATGCTAAATATATTTTTAGACTTTCGAAAGATTGTCAGTACTCGTCTGACCATGAGAAATTTTTTACTCATCTCAAGATCTTGAAGAAGAGCAAACATCTTTCTGTCCATCTTGAGATGAATCGACTAGGTGCAATGATCCTTCCATTAAGTTGTTGTATCTCTTTCTTGGAGCTTGGATGCTTCATATTGATGATAGCCTTTATTTTTTTGAGATTGGCTTCAATTTTTTATTGTGATATAAAAAATTTAAAAAAAATTCAGAAGTTACTCCGAATGCACACTTAGTCAGATTCAATTTCATCTGATGTCGTCAAAGTATGCTGAAAGTTTCTTTCAAATTCTGAATATGATCAGAAGTTTCAGAGCTTTTCACTAGCATATCATCAATGTAGACTTTTATATTTTATCTGATTTGTACCTTGAATAGTTTGTTGACTAGCCGTTGATAAGTAGCTATGATATTTTTTAAATCGAATGGTATTACTTTGTAATAGTAGATATCTTTATTGGTAATAAAGGTAATATGTTATTCATCTTTGGGTGTCATCTGAATCTGATTGTAGCCTACAAAGGTATCCATAAAGCTTAAAAGTCTATGTCTCGAAGTCGCATCAACTAGTTGGTGGATCTTTGACAACGAAAAACTATCTTTCGGACAAGCTTTATTTAGATTTATATAGTCGATGCAGATTCTCTATTTTTTATTAATTTTTCTCACCATCACTATATTGACAAGCTAATTGGGATAATTGATTTCTCTGATGAAGTCGACCGTGAGGAGCTTGTTGACCTCTTCATCGATGATCTGTCTTTCAGGTGTAAAAGGTCTCTTCTTTTATCTCACCGACCTAACTTTAGGATCAATATTTAGTCGGTGGATTATTACTTTTGAAAGAATTTCTGATATATCCATTGCCGACCAAGCAAAAATATCAGCGTTTGCTCTTAATAGATTTATCAATTGTTGTCGCTCCGAATCAAACAACTGCGATCCAATTTGTACCATCTTCTCTAGATCTTTTTTTTTAATAGGATAGAAACTAGTTGCTCGGCTGGTCCACCTCTTTCTTTATTTTCTCTTTGATCCAATTTATCAATGGATAAAAAGTCTTCAGATTGATTATTCTTTGTAGAGACCAAGAAGCAACATCAAGCAAGTTGTTGATCTCCATGCATTTCTTCGATTTTATTTTTTATTAAGAATCAGACCAATAAATAATATGTTAAAACTACTACTCTTAGGGTATTAAGTCCTGGTCATCCAAGTATGGTATTATAAGCCGATGGAACTCGGACAATAGTGAATGTCAGAAGAATAGTACTTTATTGTAGATCTACTCTCGCAGTTAGTGGGAGAGTAATTTCTTCTTCCACGATAATTGCATCTCTAGTAAAACCGACTAATGACATCGAGATTTTTTTGAGTTGATCAGTCGGTAATTGTATTCAGAAAAAAATTAAATAAAAAAGAACGTCAGTTGAGCTTTCATTATAAATTAAATTTTTTTTTACATCATAGTTTGCTATCATCGTCGAAACAACAACAGCATCATCATGGAGAGTTTGTATTTTTCTAACATCATCTTTCAAAAAAAAATTATATTGTCAAGTCATCATTTCTTTGCCAACTCTTTTTCAGAAGTTGTCCTCCAGTCCTTCGATCATCCAGAGATCATATTGATCACTCCTGCCATTAGTCGATTATTGATCATTTTTTCAGCTTGTGGCTGAGGCTGTTGGTCGGTGGAAGGTTGAGTCGGACGATCTCGTCAAAATTTTTTGAGGTAGCCACATCGGATCAAGGCTTCTATTTCGTCCTTGAGTTGAATGCACTATTCGGTATCGTGATCATGATCACGATGAAATCGATAATATTTTTTCCTATCACGACTCCTTGGTGGCACTTTCATCAGCGGGGGATGTCATAGATACTCCTCTCTTTCTATCTCCATTAAGATCTACATACGAGGAGCAGAAAGAGGAGTATAGGAGTCATACCTGTTGCCAAAATTGTTCGACTTTGGATTCCATCGATGGGGTGAAGCTCGCTTATTAGTCGTTGACCTACTTGGTTCGATCGGAACTTCAGTTTTCTTTTACTTTTTTTTTGACATTTTTCTTCTATCTGGCACTGGTCAGAAGCACCTTCATCCACATGAATATACTTGTATGCGCGCTCTAAAAGTTCAGCATAGGTCTGAAGGAGAGTTTTATCTAAAGAATAAGTGAATCTGAATCCCCTCAAACCCCTCTTTATGGCCGATATGGCCATATCTTCATTGAGGTCCATGACCTCAAGTGCAGCTGCATTGAAGCGAGCCATGAAATCTCTCAATGTCTCTGTTTTGCCTTGCTTGATTGAGAAGAGATTGTCCGATATATGTGGCACCTTTTGGCTAGTGCTAAAATGGGCTATGAAAAAATATTTGAGCTGCTCGAAGGAGTTTATGCTCTCCGACTGCAGTCCAGAATATCAGGCTCGAACAGCCTTCCGAATAGTAGTCAAAAAGCCAATATATAGGAGGATGTCGGTTGCCCCTTAGATCATCATAAGAGCCTTATAGTTCTCCAGGTGATTAATTGGGTCGGTGGAGCCATCGTATGGCTCCATCTATAGTATCTTGAATCGAGATGGAATCGGTCCATCCAGGATGCACTGAGAGAGAGGTTGGGCAGTGTGAAAGTTATAGTCATCGGAAGACTTCCGACCTTCCACCTAAAGTCGAATAAGTTGACGGTCGATCTTCTTGAACTTGCGCTCGTAGTCGTCGAGCCGTCATTGCTGAGATAATCCGAGGGTAGAGTCTCCTGAAGAATTTGAGGACGGAGAAGGAGAAGGATTACGCGATCTTTTTTCTTCTTGATACTATGTACATGGGAAGGAGAAGAAGATCGCCGTGAAGGATGGACGGTGTGACGGAAATATGCGGTTGCTCGACTCGATGAGAGTGTCGAGACGGCCGTCGTTTTGGAGATGAAGAGGGTGAATGCCATGGAGGACGGCATTGGATGAGCCATCGGTTCCTCCACTGGTGGTTGTTGCTGTTGCTGTGTCTGTTGTTGTTGGAGGCTGTGGACCGCCTCTGTCAACACCTTCATTTGCTGTATTAGAGCAGCAAATTGTACGTCCGTAGTAATTACCAGACGTGAGGGGCTGGGCTCTGTCATTGGAGGAGGGGGAGGAAGATCTTCCTGACGAAAAGATTATCTCACTGATCTTGTAAAATTTTGAGCTCTGGTCTTAGCCATGATTGCTCATATTCTTCTCCTTTCTGGTGTGCCAATCTGTTGCAGCCAATCTCCTGTTGCGTTTATTGCCGGTGAAGAGCACCTGCAAAATGAAGTCCACACTAATCGAAATTATATTCGGTGGGGACCATCCGATGCTTAAGTCAGTAGAGAGTGGTGAACAGCAGATAAGAATTCAAAGAGACAGAGTTTTAGCTCTCAAGAGATCTCATCAAATGCTGTTCATTAATCTTCTTTTATAGACGAGTAGTTATTAACTGTCTGTAACAGTTAGACACATGAGTCCTGCTTATTTTGGTATTATGTGATCGTGGGACGGGTGGTTATATCCATCACTGATCATATTCTGACCATTATGCACTTTCTGTGCTGATAGTTTCAGGTAAGCTGACTATATATTGATAATCAAAGTATATCGATCGTATGTCAGTAGTTGTGGAAGTCCAAATGAGCGTCGATCGGTAATTCTGATATGCCGATGGTCATTGATCTGAAATCGATCGAGTCGTCATAGTTGGAGTTCGTCAAATTTGCAAATAGCTGACTGTCAGTTGACCAACCGATTGATAGTTGGCAGGTCGTGTTTATTAGGCCGATCAAAAGTCGAAATCGGAGAGTCGGCTGAATTGCCCCAACAATGATGATTAAAGAGTTGGAAAAGGAGAATAGAACTCATCAACCCATTCTGAAGGGATAGAACTTGAGTGGCCTCAAATCACCACTAAGGTTGCATATTTTTGATCTGACATCATCATAGAGCTCAAGGCCATTGCTAAATCAAATGCTTAAATAAGCTTGGCCAATGTTGCTTTTGTAATCCAGCTGAAAAATGCTACAAAAAAGATTAGGACTGCAAGTTCTGAGAAAAGTAGCCCTGTAGATCATAAGTAAGAGTGGTAATTGTGTTAGATCGGATCGGATATGGATTTGATCAATGCGGATCGAATCAAAAAATCATTAATCCAAATTGGATCTGTTTATTAAACAGGTCAAAAATTCATAGCTGAATCCGACCTGTTTATTAAATAAGTAATCCGACCCAACCTGCTTAACATGTTTATTAAACAGGTCAAATTAGGTTAAATGGATTAAACATGTTAGATTAAATGGGTTAGAAACAGATTAAGCAGATTTTAAACAAGTTAAATAGATCTTAAATAGATTAGACAGGTTATTTAACTCAACCCAAACTGAATATTAAACGGATTAAACAGATCAGATATCTGAAATCCAAATCGAATCTAAATATTAGATAGGTTATACGGGTCGACCTATTTATGATCCAAATTCATTTAGTCTAAATCTGAACCTATTTATGATAGGTGGAACATAGGTCGGATTGATAGATTGGATCATATTTTGCCAGCCCTAATCACAAGTAAACTCAAAATGCCAGTTTCAAATTGTCAATGGGAACCTTGGTGTAAGTACTTAAATTTAAAGCCAATCTAGCCTCACCTAACCGTGCATTGCTATCAGTTGTTGGTTGCCATACATCAAAAATCAAATGGAATCTGGATTGTATTTAACAAGCAATCGCATAGCAGAAAGGACTAAAATCAGTACTCTTCAAAAACTTGTGCTCTCTTAATTTTGTTTCTTAAAAGGTTGTTTCTCAAAAGGTCTATTTTGCAAAATTCAGTGTATGTGTCCCATAAATTGGCCTAATTGGCCTTCAATTAATGCATATGCCTCCACAGATTCTGCTGCCCTTGCTGCAATTTATGAAAAATGTGACCCACACAACTATAACAGTATGCAATAGATGATGTGCGGTCGCCCATAATAGCAAATTCACAACTCTCTCTAGTGCTCTTAGCCTTGGCATCTTTTCTCCACCTCTTGCAGATGTTATGTGGTGATAATTCTTTAATATTGAAATATCAAGCAATTTCTCTGTCAAAAAAAAAAAAACACAATTTCTCTTCCATTTTTCCTTATCCCCATACAGCTTTGCTAGTCATTGATTGTCTTATTTCTCTAACATTTCTATACATGATGATTGAAACTCTTCCTCCTCAATTACATGGACACATTTGCTACAATCAAGTGCAAATGTTTTGGAGGCCTGGAAGGCAAAACTCAGTTTAGCAGCATTGTTGTAGAAACCATACCCAGCCAAACTGCTGCATTTGCATCAACTTTCTGTAGGGTGTAGACTGGGCTATCCGGATTACCATTGGTTGCTTCCCGGTCAATGCTGACTTGAAGGTCTCAAAATGCCCCTTGAAAGATTCTGTTAGGATTTGACGCCTCGAGATTCAGCCCACATTGAGCCCACAGCGAGGTTCGCAGCGAAAAATGGAGTCCAACGAGATCAAAATCACCTGAATAGGAGCTCGGATGGAGGAGATACGAGCTTTTGAAGTCAGCACGAGAATCGAGACAGCGGAGGACCGCCGGCGGGCGGCAGCGGCGCGGCCGCAGGCGGCGGCGCGCGGGACGCGCGTCCCAGGCCCGCGCGGGACGCGCAACCCAGGCCCAGGCCCGCGCGGGACGCGCGACCCAGGCCTGCTGGCCCCTTGCCCCGGTCCACCGTGGACCGGGTGGTCCACGGCGCGGTCTGTGGACCGCGTGGGCGTTTCCCATGCGTTTCTCACGGTCCACGGCACTATTCCGTGGATCGGAGCGCGATCGGACGGCCCAGAGAGATCCCGGTCTTGATCCGACGGTCCGGGGGGTTTTTTGGCTTGGTTTAGGACTCCTAATCCGTGTCTAATCAAGTTTAAACCCTGTTTAAGCCTTTAAAAGGCCTAATCGTGAAACAGAGAAGGTAGGGTTCGGTTTTCTCGCCGCCGTACGAACCAGAAGAGAGAGAGAGGCGTGAGGCGCTGTGAGAGAAGGAGCAGAGGCTCTTGGACAGCGGTCGCCAGGCTCTTCAGGGGTTCAGGGGGTCTCCAAGAGAGAGAGAGCTTTTGTGATGGGAACTTTATGTGAGAGAGAATTGGGTGTACAAGGGTTGAGGGTGAGGTCTCCTCTTGTAAAAATTTTCTTTTCATAGTGAAGTTTGCATGCCCCGTGGAGGCGAGCCCTTTTGTGGCTGATCCACGTATTTTGATTGTTTTTTCTTCTGTTTTGTTTCTTCTTTCTTCCTGCTGTATCGCGTAGTACTGAAAGGATCTTGGGAGGTGGTGTCCTGGCCAGACATCCACCTAACAAGTGGTATCAGAGCAAGGCGGTACAAGGATGCAGATTGCAGTGGTGGTGAGCAAGACTGAAGATGGAGAAAACAGGAACAATCAAGATGGAGATCAACAAGTTCGATGGTAAGAGCAATTTCTCCTTGTGGCAGGCAAGGGAGAAGGACGTACTCATCCAACAGGGGTTGATCGATGCTCTCTTGTGCGATGAGAAGCCGACCACCATGGAGGTGCGGGATTGGAAACAACTACAGATGCAGGCGGTGAGTACCATCCGCATGTACCTGGCGGATGAGGTGGTGATCCATGTGCTGAGCGAGACTTCTCCGACGGTGCTGTGGTCGAAGCTCGAGGAGTTGTACATGGCGAAGTCTCTCACCAATACTCTTTTCCTCTGGAGGCAGTTTTACCAACTGCGGATGACTGAGGGACAGAGCGTGCAGGAGCATTTGAGCCACTTCCAGAAGATCCTCACCGACCTTCTCAGCGTTGGCGAGAACGTTGAGGAGAAGACCAGGGCGCTGGTTTTGCTGGCGTCGCTTCCTTCTTCGTACGAGTCCTTGGTGACTGCTCTTCTAGTGGGGAAGAGCACTATCAAGATGGACGAGGTCACCGCAGCGATACTCCAGAACGAGGTTCTCAGGAGGGAGAACCCAGCTTTGAGCTCAGGTGGCGGTAGCTCAGCTTTGGTGGCTACTGGAGGAGCAGGAGGCGGTAGACGGAGCGACAGGAGATCGCAACGAGGGCGGTCTAAGTCCAGGAGGGACTTGAGCAAAACCAGGTGTTACCGGTGTGAGGAGTTGGGGCATCTAGCCAGAGATTGCCCTCAATTGAAAAATCGGACGGTGGCTACTGTAGCGACGGCCGGCAGTGATTTAGATGGAGATGTTTTTGAGATATCTGACAAGGTATCTACTTCTTCCCAGCAGTAGATATTAGATTTTGCATGCCCCTATCATGTGTGTTGCAGAGAGAAGCAGTTTGACTCCCTGGAGAACAGTGAGAGCACTGTATATCTGCCGGATGGATCGAGCTGTGCGATCAGAGGCATTGGGACGGTCAGCTGGAGGATACATGACGGTGCAGTGAGGAGATTGGGGGAGGTCCGATACATACTCGATTTCAGACGGAATCTTATCTCACTTAGCAGACTGGATTCGAGAGGCTATAGGATGGTAGCTGGTGGAGGAATCCTGAGGGTGCTACGCGGCGATAAGATTGTGCTGGAGGGGAAGAAGGGGAGCAGAGGACATTATTACCTGGCAGAGAGCCCAGTGCGAGGTGGAGCATCGGAAGCCAGGTGGAGTCCAAAGTGAGGTGGAGCTCCAGGAGGCGGATCGGGCACAAGACAGGAGACTCGGGAGGACGAGAGGCGACGTCGCAAGGTAAGATTCCTATTGCCGCAGGATGATGCCCCGAGCAGGTCTCAGGTCAGAAGGAGCACAGCATACGACGGAGATGGGATCGAGCAGCCTGGCTCGACTCCCATGTTTGCCCATCCATGATCAGCAGGCGATTGCCCCAGGGTATGGGGGCGCGGAGATCCAGAAGCTCTCGGAGTTTGGAGGAGGCCGAATATCGAGTCGAGGTGGAGATTGTTAGGATTTGACACCTCGAGATTCAGCCCATATTGAGCCCACAGCGAGGTTCGCGGCGAAAAACGGAGTCCAACGAGACCAAGATCACCTGAATCGGAACTCGGATGGAGGAGATACGAGCTTTTGAAGTCGGCACGAGAATCGAGGCGGCGGAGGACCGCCGGCGACCGGCGGCGGGCAGCAGCAGCACGGCCGCAGGCGGCGGCGCGCGGGACGCGCGTCCCAGGCCCGCGTGGGACGCGGGACCCAGGCCCGCGCGGGACGCGCGACCCAGGCCCGCGCGGGACGCGCGACCCAGGCCCAGGCCCGCGCGGGACACGCGACCCAGGCCTGCTGGCCCCTTGCCCCGGTCCACCGTGGACCGGGTGGTCCACGGCGCGGTCTGTGGACCGCGAGGGCGTTTCCCACGCATTTCTCGCGGTCCACGGCACTATTCCGTGGACCGGAGCACGATTGGACGGCCCAGAGAGATCCCGGTCTTGATCCGACGGTCCGGGGGGTTTTTTGGCTTGATTTAGGACTCCTAATCCGTGTCTAATCAAGTTTAAACCATGTTTAAGCCTTTAAAAGGCCTGATCGTGAAACAGAGAAGGTAGGGTTCGGTTTTCTCACCGCCGTACAAACCAGAGGAGAGAGAGAGGCGTGAGGCGCTGTGAGAGAAGGAGCAGGAGGCTCCTGGACAGCGGTCGCCAGGCTCTTCAGGGGTTCAGGGGGTCTCCAAGAGAGAGAGAGCTTTTGTGAGGGGAACTTTATGTGAGAGAGAATTGGGTGTACAAGAGTTGAGGGTGAGGTCTCCTCTTGTAAAAATTTTCTTTTCATAGTGAAGTTTGCATGCCCCGTGGAGACGAGCCCTTTTGTGGCTGATCCACGTATTTTGATTGTTTTTTCTTCTGTTTTGTTTCTTCTTTCTTCCTGCTGCATCGCGTGGTACTGAAAGGATCTTGGGAGGTGGTGTCCTGGCTAGACATCCACCCAACAGATTCAATGGTTTCTTTATGCAAACAGTGAAGCACCAAACAACACACTTTGCATGCAATTATGTAATTGTATGTGATAATCAATAGTCTAGATACATAATCATCTAGACATTAAATAAATTCTTGAAGTGCAGGGTGCATCAACCATTTGTTATGTAGATCTACATCCGGACATGAAAGATGTAACAGGCAAGCATTTTCTCAGTTGCAAGGAGGCAGTGCCTACTCTTACAGCAAGAGACAGTTTTAAATTTTGGGAAAATTAATGTTACATCTCGAAGGATTATTGTCACTAAAATCCCAGAACAATGATTCTGACTCTAAGCTTGGTAATCGTTGATGCATATGCTTTTACTAAGCTCACAAATGATGTCATGTTAATGATGTTTATAAATTGCCAGTACTTTTCCAAACTAAAGAAAACAATTTTTCCCGGCTGATTACTTCAGTTTTTTGGCATAAATAAGATGCTGTTGAGTTCATGTTTGAGTACTAACAAACTTGTGAGCAGAGGAAAACCAACAGCTACGGGAACATGAATTTTAAAAACTCATTTAAAGGCCAAAAGATAGCCCTCCTCTCCTTCTAACGAAGAGACCTCTCCATGCCACTTAGCAATGCGCAGTGCCAATTCCTTCAGTTGGGCTCGGTCTAAATTGGATGGTTGTTTTGGTCTTTCAGGCAGCAGGACAAGATAAGGCTATTATAGAGACCAACTAGCTCAGCCCCAAATTTATATCTTCTTATCATTTCTTTCAAACTACTTCCGCAGTACCATAGTCAAGAGGCTCAAGTTCTTCCCTCAGTTTCCCAAATGAGTTCCAAGATCAACTCTTCAAGTCTTCCAATCCCCCACAGGCTTCCAACCAATTCACCCAGCTTCAATACATCATCAAACTCTCTCAGATTTAAGTACAGACCCCACTCTTCTTACACCAGTCCAAGCAAGCAAGAAGCTCCTGACAAAGTTGAACAAAGTCCTACTACCATATGGAACGTCAAGTTTGAAACTCTTGAAGGCTGCAAGCTGGGCATCTCCCGGTATCCAGATTTTGAATACAATGCCAAAGGAGGCATTGGTACAGGGATGGGGAGAAAGGAGGACGAGGATACCATGCTGGTCTCTTTCGATGTGGGAACACTGTACATCCCACCGCTTGCAGGAGCGACGACAAAGTTCCTTGGCTTGCCATTGCCACCTTTTCTTACAATAGATATTGTTCCAGAGTTTTTCCAGGGAACCATCAGCAAAGAGAGTGGACAGGTTAGTAAATGTTAAAGGATATATTACTTCTCTTAACATCTATAAATAGTTGTATGTGTCGTGGATGTGTTCTTTCGTTGATTGCTTCTCCAAAAGAAAAGAACATAATGTAAATAAAACCAGCTATAATGTTGAGTTGGAGGCTAAGAAGATATGGCCTATAGAAAAAGGTGACTGGAAAGGAAAAGGAAAATGATGTATATTTTTTAGGGTATTTAGAAAGGATAACAGTAACATATGTCTTGTATATTGAAAACTATAGCGTGGAACTTTCCATTTGGCCTAGAAGAAGAGATGGGAAAAGGGTGAAGAGACTTCTACCTTTGCAAAACATCCTTCAATCTTTGAGAAGCTGGAGCATTCTTTGTACATGTAAGACTAATTCTGAGGTACAGAGCCTTTGAAAGAAACTTAAAAGCTGGACATTGCCTTCCAGAATCTGTTCTTTTCTTTTTTCACTAGTACTCTCTTGTATATATCATGTAATCTGTATCTGTTTCTTGTTATGAAATAAATTAGGAGGGTAGCTCTCTGTTGCCTCCCTTTTCCCTTCAAAAAGGAGAAGGGAGAAGAGGGATCGTAGAGGTCACTGATTCTTCGATCTCAGGATATGCAAAGGTTTTTGATATCCCAAAAGGCTGGCCATTGTGCAAACTGGGCCATACGCCCGAGGGGTGCACCCCTTCTTCTTACTGGGAGAGGTTATGTGGTGAAAACTTGGGAGGTTTTATCCAAGTGTTTGACAGGATATCTTGGGCATAATTTCTTTGAGATGATTGGTAGCATGCTAACCATTGTTCTCAGAACAATTTTGGCTATGCTGGATTCACAGTGTTTCCAAATTCCAGTTCCTTTGCTTTGTCTTCATGGACCATTCAAAGACTCCATGTCTATATTTCTTACTCATGAGACATCATAAGGACCATGACATGCTAGCTGTGCAAGTATACAAGCCTTAAGTTAGTCCGTACACTAGAAAAATCATCTAGGCTGTGGTGAACTGTCTGAGAGGAAGCTTCTGAGAACACAAGCTGCAGAGCTTGTTGGTTACTTTTATCATTAAACCTTAGAATCGTGGGTATCTTGCTAAACAACTTTTAGCTCTAATGCCAATTATCTTCAAATGGGAAACAAGTTTTGTCTTCTTACAACAACTATGGTGTACTGGTTAGCACTTGCTATGCTGAAGGAGGACATTGTTATTATTTGCAGGTTGATCTGCAGTTCAGAGCAAAATTCTGGTTCTCAGTTGGAAGCATCTACAAAGCTCCTCCATTGATGGTGGAGACCACACTAACATCAGAGGAGTCCGCAGGAAAATTAAGGGGTGGGAGGGGGGAGAGAATAAATGGAGAAGGAAGGTGCAGGCTGGTTGGTGTGGCCTTGGTGAATCCAATCAATGACATGCTCATGAACTCCTTTCTTGGACTTCCAACTGAATGCATTGCTGATATGAATGCGAGAATCGCCATTGATCCCTCTACTTGAAGGTTATGTAGAATGCAACCATATCATTTTTATACTGTAGATAAAAAAAGCGAGCTTTGTTGGGGGAAAAAAAGGATGAGCAGAGAGCGAGCGAGAAATTCTCTTACAACTATTGCTTTATGCTTGCAGCATCATCTCTCCAAGACATCCAGCAAAGTCGGAACTCACCAATTCATTTACTTGATTTCAGTTGGTTATGACAGCAAAAGCATTCAAATACTGCAAGATTTCAAAGACTTAATCAGCATGTCTATACATGCAATGGTATCATGGAATATATGGCAATAACATAAAAACTTGTTAAGTCTGATTGTGTAAACCTTTGTTCTTAAAGAACAACTGGAGATCTGAACTTCTGAAAAACAGTTAAGGCTTTGGAATAATTTTGTACATGAAATTTCCAGTGAACAACTTTGGATCCACGATTAAGTGCAAAGCCATTGAAAGCCATGGTCTTGGAGCAGCTTAATTATGGTGGAGCAATAAACCATCATATGATTTGGAGACTTGACTGGTATTGCTTTCTTTGATGCTGTGGCAAATATAGATCTATGTTGAAAGCTAACTTTGCATAACACAGTTTATGCAGTGAAGAAGTTATTTCAGAAAATCCTATATATATATACCTCTGCTTCCATCCTATGCAAAAGAGTTGTAGTGTAGACCAACATCTGAAGTTTACTCCCACATGACATAAATAGTAGGTGGAAGAATGATTGATATAGATGCTTGAACCTAGAAACCCAGTGGCTTTAGTTTATAGGCTAAGTCGGTTTTGCATGTTTGTCAAGTCCTACTGACATTAGGAGTCCTGTCTTCCCAACAGCTGTTTATTTTGAGTATTTATGCTTTCATTGCATTGCATTTGGCAGGGACAACTACAAACATAAAATCGATCGAAACATTCTTCTGTCAGTAGTTCCACAGCTGTGGGGGAGAAGATGCAGAAGAACCTGGAATCACATACACATAAATGGACTCTTCTGCTTCCATCTCTAATTTGCTAATGAATTCACTGTTTACTACCATCTTTAAGCTGTTTGATGATTTCCTTGTTGCCAAGGTTGCCACCAGCATCATGACTGCATTTGTCAAAGTTGTGAGCTCCTCAGAGAGCTGTTATATTTTGTTCCAAGGAAATCTTCTCATATGTTGAGCACCTAGCAAATCCTGTTACCTTGGACGAGGTAGTTTCAAGATTTTGACAGGTAGTAGGTCTTTGATCCCCATAGCAGAGAGCTTGAGCACTTTGAATTCTGCAAGATCATACAAGTCAGCAGTTTCCATTAGTTGGCATGCTTACAAGGAGAGCTGCAGTGTAGGCGATCCTATGGGAGAGAGATCTAAGGCTTGTGTTGCCACCCAACAAAGCCATGAATTGGAAGCTTGTCATCGCCTTGTGCATTGGAGAGCCATCCTGCTAACATAGTTAGCCATGGGATGTTTAGAGAGAGATGGAACCTTGGACAGGCATTGTTTATTTCCTTTACCACCTACAAGGTTTAAAAAAGAAAAGAAAGAGAATAAAACACACACACACACACACACACACACACACTGGCTCGTGATCAACCCGATAGAGCCCATGTCACGATATTGTACTAGCCATATTGGAGGTAAGCTAGGTTGATCCGGATGCTATCTGTAATAACCCAGTATCTCACCGATAAAAGGCTATCCAAAAGATTATCTATCAGGGTCCTTAGCCCTGCTTAAGTTCCTTAGACCTCCTAACACCTGACCAATGTGAAACTAAACACCTGTACAAGGGTTCTAACAGCATAACTCTGGATTATGGATTAAGTTAGTTAAAGGTGGTGGTTGAATTGGTTAGTGGTTTAACTGGAAATATGATCTGGCATGTGAAATTTGCTATTTGCTTATGGAGCTCAGGAAATATGGGTATAGTCCTAGCTGCTAGTTTCAAAGTTCATGGTCCTTTTGTTATAGTGTTTGGGGATGGTTTGAGGGTTCTATCGGTGGGGCAGGAGGAGCAATCACCAGCTTAAATATATTCTCCGCAGAAAAATTTGAGTCCAGCTTGACATCACTTACACCGCCACGCTTGAACCAACCAAGGCATCGACCAAAACCTTGACCTAATGCAGAAACATGTTTGATTTCTCTTTGCTTATTTGTTTTAAATCTTAATCATCTTTAACACGTCCTAAAAATTGCTCAAAGATAAAGGTGGTAATTTATGACCCGACCCATCAACCAGAAATGCAACCAACCCACTTTAAGTAGGTTCAGATATGGGACAAATGGAACTGGATCATAGACGAGTTGATCGGCCTAGATCCATTTATCAAAAGGTCGGGCTCGCATTTAGACTTCTAACATACTGGACCTATTTTGTCAGTTTAATAATTGGATTGGATCGTGATCCAACCCTTTAATCTATTAAAACTCATTTAACTCATTAAGGACATGTTTAACATGTCTAACTTGTTTGAATGTATTTAATACATAGATGCAGATCGGTGAAGGTTAGCTATTTAATAAAAATATTGATTTTATTTAGGATTTTTGATTTATTTAATAAACAACATCAGGTTTGGAGTGAAAAATTTTTGATCCAACTCAAATCAGCCAACCCACTAACACATCATCACATCATAAATCTTTGGTATGAAATATAACCAATTAAGACCATACAGAGATGATGAACAGGTATATTGCTCCATGGTACTGTAATACCAAGAACCAATTAGAAACAATCGTGCGAATTTTAAAGTGATGGGAAAATAAAGAAACAACAGAACAGAGAGAAGACTCAACGAGAGTCTTCTCTCCCATCCAGACTCCTAATCGGAGACCGAGAGGGACTCTAACTCTTCCCCCATCGACGTCTATTTAAAGAGACCAAGTCTTTTGTAAAATCCCCCACCACGGGCCACTATTCGTCACGGAGAGATCTTTTTCCTCTCTGCTTCTTCTTCTTCTTCTAAAATTTTCCTTCAAATCTATTGAAATCGTGTCCAAACGTTGACAGAGATAAGGTAAAAATTCTTCTTACTGTCTTCTCCTTCCTCGAGCATCAAACCCTGTTTTTTGGCCAGCAATTACTAGGTTTCTCTTAAAAAAAGCCCTCCTCTGCTTCAGTTTGGTTTTCTACCATTTTTCTTGTTTCTCTTCCCACTTTCTCTCTTTATCTTCTCTCTACTTTCTTCCTTTAGAAAAATCTCATTTTCTCTCTCTACAAATTTTCTTTCCTTAGAATTATTCTCTCTCTACGAAATTTATCTCTTTAAGATTGATCAAGTAAAGGATTTTTTTTCGATAATTTTGATTGAGCTTAATGAAGGATCCTGATTCGCAATTATCAGACAATATATCAACATCCACCTCTATCCTGATCAGATCTGGATACTATCAAATTTGATCTATTTAATCTTTATGAATCCAATTGTATCTTAATCCGATCTTAATTAAATAAAATTATTTGATCAAACTGATCGTCAAGAATCGTATTGACCTTCATCTTGACTTTTGTTAGATACTACGGATTTGATCACTCTTGATTTCTGTTGAACTACCTATATCCTAATCTGATCTTGATCAGATAAAATTAATATGATTGGATCGACCTAACCCATTGGATGTGACTACCATTCATCATATCTTCATTGATTATTCATATCCTTTTTGATTATTGAATTTAATTATGTATAGAGTTGTAGTTGTCTCGATAAGAAAATATCTAACAATAGGATCCTGCGATGTAATATATGAATTGAAGATTTTGAAAAAAAAAATTCTAAAAATTATATAAATTTATTGAAATACATATGAGTTAAATAATGCTATATTTTTTTCTAAATTTATCAAGATGCATGTATTTTGAATTATCGAATATATCTTTTTTTGAAATATTAAATGATTTATAACTAAATGTATCGAATCTAATATGAATCATATTGATTGATTTCGATGTCCCATGACTTTATGAATTATTCGATTTAAAATATAAAATATATTTTGAAAAAAATATAATAATTTGAGATGAATTTTGACTTGCAGCTTAACTATGTATTGAATCCCATCAGTGAGGGTTAAACATTAAAACTTTGATACCTTACTAGTAGGACAGTTAAACGCAGATATTTTAATATCCTGCTAGTTGAGATTATGTGCTAGTACTTTGATACCCCACCAATAGAACGATTGAATGCTGGTACTTTGATACCCTATCAGTGAGACAATTAAATGCTCGTAGTTTGATACCCTGTCAGTAAGAGTTGTACGCTGGTGCTTTAATACCCCATCAGTAGGATATCTTACCAGTGAAAATTGTGCATCGATACTTTAATATCCTATCAGTAGAATGATTAAATGCTAGCTACGAGTGGAGGGTTAAATACTGTTATTTAACATCCTATCAGTGAAAGTTATACGTTGGTACTTTGATTAGTTCGTGACTTCAATATGAACCAAATGTTTTGAAAGAAAATAATTTATGAATGAAAATAAATTTTAAACAGGCTGAATTTACATAAATCTTATTTTGATTAATGTTGTATGTTTGAATTAATATATCTTGCAAGTTTATTTTTTAATATGTTATTATTACTTGATTTATCTAATCAAAGAATATATTACTTATTGAGTTGTCTAACTCATTATTCTATATTTTATTATTTTTACAGATTCAGAGGACTAATTTAACTTGAATATTTATTATGAGACAAAAAACTAAAAGTATACTTGATATTTTTGTTTTAGATTAGGTTTTATTGAGATTTGATACAAAACTATGAAATATTATTTTATAAAATATTTGATTTTATTATTTTAATTAAAATTAAATATTAATTATTTAAATTTTATTCCGTTGTTGCTTCATGATATCATGATGAAATACTTTATATGCTTATGGGAAGAGTTCTTCATGAATATATGATGGTTGTCATGCCTTCTAACTCGCGATCTCGAATCAAAAGTATAATAAATATATCAAAAACAGATGATGCCAATTTTTCAGCTTCAATATAAGAAAACTGACAAAGTATTAGCTGCAGGTACCGTTGTAATAGGTCCAACTGTAACATGCTCTGGCACGAATGCCAACTAAGGCAGCTCTAACGGTTTCATGGTAGAAAACAAGGAAACCTATTATCACAAGGATACACGATCAAATGTTCACAATGCCAGATGGTGCAATCAAAGGTTCTGAAGAAATCCAACTAATCAGAATAAAAAAACTTGCTGGTATCAATTTCAATTAGGAAAATTTCATATCCAAAAATGAACCAGCCTGGGAATGCATATCATAACCTACAATAGAAATGGAGTTGCAACCCTTGTTATTTCACACAAATTTAAACAAACAATACAAATTCATTGCATGAGATGCTGGTGTTTCATATATGCAGCATGTATGTACAACAAATTTTCTTTGCATACACTTCAAGAAAGCATCCTTTAATTTCTTTGGAAATTACAGAGCGTGCTTCTCAGTTTTCTGCCATTCCCTTTATGTGTTACAACCTAAACCTAACAATATTTTCATTACTTCCAGCTCAAAACAATCGTCGCCATCTGTCACTCCAGAAAATTAAAAATTCCCTGGATTTGCAGTTCTCTGATCTCTTGGCAAGGTTTTAAAATTATTGGACAAGATACCAGTGGCATAATGCACCAATGTCTTCAGCATATTGTTTGTTGCAATACTCAATGTAATTATGACCAATGAAAGAAACAATCACAACTATGATGTAAATGGTGGAGGATGATTTCAGCTTGGTAATTGATTTATTGAGCACAACCTCCATTTGCCTTCACCATCGATGAATCGCAACTCCATTGCATGAAATGGTATCAAGGCAGGCCGCTGAAAATGTGGGATGTGTTCAATCAAAACAAACAGTCTAGGAAATGTGACAGAGCTCTGTAAAAGGGGGTAGATATAGATGTATTCTGTGCTTACTTGGGAGGATGTAATGACTGTAATACCCATTTCGTGTGCAAGCCTGTACAAGTGTTCTTCAACATCGACACTTGTTGCACTGTGATAAGAAAAATGCACATGATCCTTAAGCAATCTTAATCCAGATCTATCAACAACAGAGTAACACAGAGTTCATTGGAACACATACTTTGTGCACTCATCTAGGATGCCAAACTTAGGGTGGTGAAAGAACAGGCGTGCCTGGAAGCCATCGGATCACTGACGTATTAGGAACAGGATTACAACATAAAAAGGATGGACTAAGATAATTAGAATAAGGTTTCCTTATCTCACCATGCCAAGCCGTTGTTGTTCTCCAAGAGAAAGAATGTCCTCCCAATTTGGACTAGCATCCCAACCTTGCTCCTCTCTTTCAAGAAGATAAACTAGACGAGTATTTTCTAGAATAGACCTCAAGCGAGCATCCAGAAGAGAAGCAGCATTACAGTTGTCACCTATGTATCATGAGTTCCTTGAAATTCTTTCCATAACAAGGCAAAATAAATCAATGGCAAAATGAATCTGAAACTACATAGAAATATGATGATTGGTCGAATACTGAACTGGAAGAATGAAGGATAATAAGAAAATTTGTGATTGACAGTGAGAATAGATATGAAATAAAATACTAGATCCAAGAAAGTCCCCTTGCTGCATGCCACAAGCAGATGCTAAATCTAAAACTGCGGAAAAATAAAAAGAGGTTGAACACTGAACTAGAAGAATGAAGGTCAACAAGAATATTTGAGATTAACAGTACGAATGGATATGAAATAAAATACTAGATCAAAGGACATTCTCTTGCTTTGTTCAATATGCAGATGCTACACATGCACAAACAAGTAACACACATACAGACAGATATATGAGTAATGCTAACATACTCTAGAGAGGACATAGTTTAGATGGTCCTTCAAAATGAAAGATAGGACATCCAAATTCAAGATCAAAACCATTGAACATGATCAAGAAAAAGCCTAGAGACTAGAAATTCATGTGTTTTCCTGGACTCTAACCTAATTATCAATTTGGTACAAAAATAAACGATATCAGTTGCACTACTGTGGTAAAAAACATCATAGGGTACATAAATCGAAAATCCACTTGATGCATTATAATCTACATATGTTAAAACATGGGAAGATTTAAATTCACTAGGTTTTGAATTCTAAACTTGAAAGATGAAGGAAATATTGGGTCTACAAGAGCCTTAAATTCAAAAAAAAATAAAAACAACATAATTTGAGTAGGAATGCAAAAGAAAATGATGCCTTGATTACATCTAAAAGCAAACTTCCAGGATCTTAGACTATTTGTGTCCTTTTGTTCGAAAAGATGAAGTCATAAACACTTATAAGAGTCAGGTGGAGTGGCTGAAGAGGACAGTTTTCAGACAACTTTTATCATCACTACCTGAGACTGAGAATGATAAAAGATTCTGAACATGCTATGGATAGAGATATTAGATTTACTATTTCCACTGAAGGGGTCCAAACAAAAGATGAATTTTCAGGGACAACAATGATAAGGTTGATTGTGCTAAGGTAGTTGCACAACAAAAATCTAGCCTTTCCCCAACTATTTGGGGCTGGTTTTATGGATCCTCATTCATCAAGTATTCCTATCCAAGCCCACCTCTAATGTATTCCAAGTTTCCCCACATTCTTCCTCGCAACCTCCATCCATGTTAATTAAGATCTTCCTCTTCTTTTCGCACAACCTAGTTTTCTGCATCCATGTCCGACCATCTCAATTAGTTTTCCATCACTTTGTCCTTAATTTGTGCAACTCCTACAGCTCCTCTAATATATTCATTTCTTAATCATCCTTCCTAGTTATACCACACATCTATCTCAACATTTTCATTTCTCCCTACTTAATTTGTTTTCATGTACTTTTTTTAGTGCCTAACACTTTGAGCCACACAACATTGTAGGTTTTGGTAGTTTTAAATTAGAATGACTAATCAATCTGGCAACAAACCATGTATAGACATGCACCTAAATGCATACAGATTTATTTACCATCGTAAAGATGCATTTACATTTACAGATATATCTCTTCACAGAATTAAGAGTTCCATTTTTGTCTCGATACCTGCTTGTCATAATGCCAAACTTAAATTTATCTGAGTCCTACCTTAAACTGACTCTTATACCATTGTCATATTGCCATGATTGCATCCACGTCAACCAATACATAGGACCAAACATTATAATTTGTACTTATATAGTATGATAAATCAAGGCAAACATTACCAACCAGATCCATCTTTTCTTCCTATTCGCTACTGCTTCCTTAAACAAGGTAACTCTTATACCATGGTCATATTGCCACAATTGCATCCATCACAACCAATTCATAGGACCAAACATTATAATTTGTACTTATATAGTATAATAAATCAAGGCAAACATTACCAACCAGATCCATCCTTTCTTCCTAGTCCCTACTGCTTCCTTAAACAATGTTTTAGATAATGTTTCGCATAAATCTTACTACATTGTGTAAATTTATTTATATTGGTAAATATCTTTGATCAACAACCAAGGATATATCTAAGAGGATTCCTAAAGTAAAATTTAGTCAGATATATAATGCCCATAACATGTTGATTCTTCATCATGTAGCATTCAGTACAGCTTGTACTAGATTAAATTCATGTGGATGTATGCTAAAAGGAAATTAGGATTGAGGATTAGTAGATTAGAGGAAGTTTAGGAGTTTGACAATCAAACACAAGTGGAGAAACAATAATATGATATGTCGGTGTAAGTAGTAAATAAGTGAGGTTTTCATTAGATAGGGGCTCAAATTTTGTTGAGGGGGCAAGGAAGTTAAAAGATAGCTTAACAATCCCCAGATGTAAAACGTGAGACAACAAAAGACGTGTTCATAGAGTGGAAGTCATTAATAGTCTCCATCCAGTTTGGATAGCTTTGTTGGACATAGTCATCGTTACTAGAGATTACATACATATATGTACGTACATACGTATGTACGTATATATGTATGTATGTATATATGTATGTATAACACTAGTCCAAAGCTCATATTGAAAAGGCACAGTGTTGATATTATGTTGATAACCTGTAGTGAAAATCATGTTAAGATATGAAAAAGATCCAAATTTGATGCTCATGAATGTTATGGTCACAGGTAGTGCTAAATAAGAACACTTGGCAGATGAGGGTCCATACAGTCAACACTAGATAGTTGAGAAAAAGCTTGATTGTTATGGTTACGGTTTCTTTCCTAGTCGATAGGATGAAATTTTATGGATTTGCAATGTCAATAGTAAGTTAGAGGCTTCAAAATTCGGTAGAAAACAAATATATTCCATTATTTTAAAAGAGAAGTGAGAAATATAATTAAGACAATTATTTAGTTAACACACCTTCAAACTGTGAGATCATCCTCTGCTCTGCTTCCTCACAAGAAAGAGGGTAGATCATCTGATCCCTCAGGGTCCCCAGGCAGGCATATGGGCGCTGGGGGACATAAAATAAACCACATTCTGATACCAATTCCTCATTAATATATTGGCAGGGTTTGATAAGTCTTCCAGACACAATGGGCCATAAACCTCGCAACACTCTGAATATGGAACTCTTCCCACTACCATTAGGTCCTTCAAAAGAGTAAATTTTATGAGAAAGCCTATCAGGGACATGATAGAATTAAACTAGAAAATTTTACTTACCAGTTACAAGGAGGCTTTTCCCTTGTGCAACTTCATATGTCAGCTTTCTAGCCAGCAGTTTCTGTCCAGGGGTGATAATATCAACCTTAGAGAAAGATATGGAATCTCGAGTAGGACTATCATCTATTTTAGTAGATGCAGGAGCATCTGATGTGAGAACCTCTGCATCTTCAACAACTGACAGTTCCATGAGTTAACAAAAGGGCCTAACATTTGTTTCCAGAAATCAAATAGTCAACTAGTATCAAGAAAAACGACATTAGATGACCAATTTCCACAATGAAACTCCAACATAAGCACACTAAGCAAAGCATATATATGAGCAGAGACCAGGTATCCTTGACTGTGAAAAGATCAAAGTAGATTATCCCATAAGCTGCTGATAAAATAGTAATTAAAATGAAATTTTGAAGAAAGCAACAGAAAGCAAAGTTTGAAGTGTCAAACTATATGCAAATGATATCTAAACCGACCACCAAATTGGAGCATCCATTTCTTCAGTCCCTTTTATTTAGGTTTTGAAGCATTTATTGCATTACGTTCAGGAAAATCTTACAAGTAACCCAAGTTAAAGAATTGAAAGGAAGATCACATCCTACTAAAGCAACCATTTATCAGCCTCAAAATGTTCCTTCTCTTGCAATTTCAGATGAGTTGTTTGAACAACAAGTTTTGTGATATCTATCCTCTCCTAGCTCTTTATTTGTAATGATATCATAGCGCATGTTTATAGCATACTCCAGTTAGGAGCACAAGATGAACCTCACAGTATAGGGTATACAGAGGGCCAAGTAATCATTAGATCCTGAAGCTATAAAAATACTATGAAACCAAGCCCATCAACTACTTATGTCTCTTTAGGTCAAGGTCTGCTCTGCTGCCCCCTACTGACTGTACTGTATGATAAAGTCAGAAAGGTACCAAGGTTCATTCGGTATATGAACTGAATCGGTCCACATCAATCTAAATTAAGCAGAACCAACTAGTGCCACCCACTACCGACACGTACCCCATGGTTTCAAGCCATACCATGGCTAGGAGTGAGAAGAAAGTGTTGGGAACCTGTGTCAGTATGAGGTGTGTACCATACCATACGGTACAAATCAGTAACATATGGGTACAATTCCCGGTACTGGCCTTATGGACCTTGCTAAGTTATTCATTATGATAGGTATAAATTTATATCACATTCCTTTATTAACTAGGAAGCATGGATTTTCCAAAACAGTAGTCATGGATGTATCTAATATGCATCAAATAGCGATATGCATCAGATAGTTTCCTGAAATATCTAGTATGGAAATTTAGGTATCCTGAATTTTTTATGATTAAAAATGAGATCTAGATACTTCTATGATATTTTAAAGCTGCTAGGCCTAGGAGCCTATCAAACCGGGGTCATGTAGTTTAAACTCAGATGTGCACCCACTAACTTAAGACTCAAGTAGACCCCCTCTCTTTAGCCCTTATCTCTTGTGCCCTAATTAATATAAGAGGTAAAAGAGGAAAGCTCCAGCTACAGTGCAATACCAACAGCAAGACATCAGCATAGATAGGATAATGTTTTCTTTCCTTTCCCTTCTTCCATCTTCTTCCAAAGCCTTTTTCTTCTTCATCCTTGTCAGACATGATTGAAGACGACCTTTTTTTTTTTTTTTTGATGCCGGGATTTCTTCCCTTCTTCAATCTTCCCATGATAAGCGGGCTTCGTCGTGAATTTCAAGCATTGAAGGAGCCAACCAATCACCCCTAATCTCAATGTTTGATGTATTTATTTTATTATGTTGCTATGTTTAATTTTATTATGCTGTGCCCATTTCCATGATGTCGCTGTATTTTTTGGGACAATAGAATGCTTGTTGCACATACTGTTATTGTGATAAAAAGACATGCTTTTTGAATTCTTATCAAAATATACAAACATGCATATGTACTGTATATGTGTGCATGTGGGTGTGCTATAGAGTTTATAAAAAAGGACTTTGTAACCACTGCCAAAAATTTAATTATCCAAGCCAAGTTGCCAAATGGTAATCTAGATTGTCAGACAAGATTTCAAGTACCGCCAGAATGGGATGGTACAAACAGTATAGGACCATTCCGGCAAGTTTCCAGCATCGGTATATAGTGTATTGATAGGATAAAGTCCCATGTCATATGTTGGTACCCAATACTGTATAATTCCAGCAAAAAGCTGGTATGAGGTCCAGATCCAGATACTGATATTTTAAACCTCGCTGTTGGATATGATCTACAAGGTCTAAAATGCCCACAAACAAATTTATATGTTTTGGATATCTCCCGATGCATAAAATCATATGAAATTTAGTTATAGAAAGTGCAATGCGTTCGACAACTTGATCCATGGGCATGAAGTCTTTAAACATATACTTCTTTGTTGGAGGCATTGTAGACCTTATATATCACAAACAATGTTTTTATTTTCATTTTGAACTCTAATGTACCATAACTACACCATACATTCGTGTGACAGTAACATTATCATATGCCAATTCCCAACTAAATTGTATCTTGTATTTTCAAGATTTGTTATAATGATATATCCGCATTGTCTGATGTCCATATCCATGTTTATGCTTCTTAGCTTATGGATGATAGTTTTCACTTGTATCTTGCAAGCAACAAAGACAGCAAGCTACCATGACTTGTCATGAACTTGTTTTCTAGTTGCATGTTATCTACATATGCATGCATGATAGAGAATGAGTTAAGGAGTAAAAGAAACTTGGTGCTAGTAAACAGAAAGGCTACATATTTTTGCTTTTATTATCATAGTAAAAGGTTTAGGAAAATTTGACTGAATGGAAATACTGTACTAACAATAGAAAAGAAAAAAGAATAGAAAAATAATTCTATTCTTGTTATCATTGGAAAGGGTTTAGACAAATTTAATTGAATAAGAAAAAAGGTACAAGCAATAGAAATCAAAGGAATACAGACCACTGTTAATAAGATAGTTTAAAATGTCATTGTAAAATTGAATTAAAACTTCATCATTGTTGAAACAAACTTAACCATTATAAAGCTTGATTAAAACAAAATATAACATTTTTACATAGATATCTTATTTATATCCAGCTTTTCTGAAGTTATTTTTCAATTATTTAAGGATAAAATTTAGCAATATAAGTAAATTTGTAACATGAGGATTTTGAAATTTTTATTAAGATTACACGAAGGTACAGAATAGACCAATTATATGTGCCAGACAAGCCACTCATTAGGCACTTTGGCTGGCACCAATCAGGACCTGGCTCGATCCCAGTGCATTGTGGAGAAAAAGAGAGCACCTATCCTCCTATTGCTCTCTTTTCTCTTCATTTTAGTCATGGGAGGTGATCCAATGCAGAAAGAGAGAGAAAAGGTGTGAGAGAGAGGAAAAAGAGGAGAGAAGGGAGAGAGATGGAGACTCAGATCTGTCCTGTCCTCACTAAGATCTTACCTCCTCCATGGTAGAGATCTCACGTACCTAATAAGGTCCTTTGCCCCCTTTTTTTTTCCACTAAGTTGGCTAAAAATTAAGAAACATGGGGAAAATCATGCTTCTATTATTCATTTTATGATTGATAAGTGATAGGTCATGTTTCACTTATATCTATCAGTAACTTTTAATTTTGTTCAAATCATAGGTTTCAGTTCCAATATTGGCACCATACATCCCACCATCAACTCAAAAAACATGTTCAAGGACCTTAAAAAATTTAGGGGCCGTTTGGTTCCTTGCAATCAGAAGTACGATGCAATGGAAGATGCATGCGAGTGGAATTGCAGCAATTGTACTAGCATGCAGCTGAATTTTAATTGTTTGCCTACATGAAACTGTAATTACTGCATCTCAAGTTGTTTTGTTTGAAAAGCGCCAAATAAGAATTCAAGCATTCTACGAGATCATGTTCCTCTTAGGCATTTCATCAAATGGCTTGTGAGCAGCTGCCATGACACCGAGATAGCATGGGTACCAAGGCATCAAGGAAGATGACATGTCTCATGGCCATCTCCTTGAAGGTCTGGTGAGTACGGGATGACATGCTACCTAATCTGGAACAGGCTAGTTTCCATAATTGTGATTGTTGATTTTATGGTCCAAGAGCATGAAAACATTTAAGGAGACAGATAACCTAAGGGATTTGCCCGACCTAAATGGTTGACCATAATGTACGTCAGCCAAAATACTCTAATGTCAGCTGTAAATTACTTATAGATGATATAAAAACAACAGCAAATATCACGTCAAAGGTATGATCCCAAACACCCATACGGGGAATGATCAATTATTGAAAGATCAATGAACTTACTACTTTGAGTGGCATCAAGTAGCTCATCTAGTTCAAAAATCCGATTTATGCCACCAGAAAGTTCAAGAAATTTCTTGTGCAACTCAAGAATGTCACCAAATGCCAGAAAGCTTTGTGATACTACAGAAGCTAAGAAGCGCAATGCATGTGCCAACTCCGCTGAAATAATTCTAGAAGCTGTTAAAATCAGAAAATGATTTGGGAACAACCAATACATATTATACACTGAAGTAGCTTATCTAGTCCAACCTTGTGTAGATGTTGAAGCACGATCTCCTTTGTGCTCCATTGCATATAATAAACTTAGTCCCCAAGTCACATTATGTGGAAGTTGTTTCGTAATGAAGTCATCTAGTGCACCATATAGCCACTTTTTCCACAACAAGATCTTACAATGATTAATCAACTCCTGGAATCTTGAATAAACCATCTGTTAATAATATAAAACATCATTAAAGCACTGACTGGATCATAAAAATAATATATGTAACTGTAGAAAACTACAAAATAAAAATTCAAGCTAAGTGAAATGTTGTATTCAGAATGTGTGTGTGTGTAAACAAGGTTCGCTATGCTAGTACCAAAGTCCGGACTAGTCAACCGGCGATATGGTTCAATACATCCCCATGCTATTCCATATGGGGCCCGAACCAACACAGACAGAAGGCGAAGGGAGAACGGGAGGGAAGAGAGAGAAGGGGGGAAAAAAGAGGAGAGAGGGAGAGAGGGCCTTCGGAGACCACCGGAGGACGATCAAGCTCACTGCACTACTACCAAGCTTATTAAGGACGGAGGCAGGAAAGGAGAGAGAGAGGAACAAGAGGCCATCGGAGACCTCCGAAAGGCCGACAAGGCTGTTGTAGCACCACCGAAGCTAGTGAAGGCCAGAGGGGCTCCGCCCTCCTCATGATCGAAATAGGAGCTTTGACCCCTATTTCATAATTTTTTTTTGATTTATTGGATGAAGTCAGAATTACCAACTTCACTTTTTTTTTTTCAATTTTTTGGGGTTTTCGGTTGAAGTAAACACGGGTAAAGCAATTCATGGGTTGATCTTCAAGCATGAAGGTGAGTTTTGCATGATTTCTAGCAAATGCTCTTTTAGATCTGCATGTGAAGTGGGAGTGTTTTGGATGAAGCAAAGTGGATCTTTGAGGAGCTCCTAGAGAGAGAGATGGAACTTCTTGGATGAGCATCAAAAGTGAGCTGGTGCAATAAAAACAACCCAACAATGCTATAGAAATGTTTCATGAGATGCGTACCTCAAGGTCGGAGCCAGGCAAGATAAGTTTGTCCAGTGTTCTTTCAGCTCATGCGAGCTTGGGAACACTAGGTTTGGGGAAATGGGTCCATGAGTACATTGAGTGCAGAGGAATTAAGTGGGATGTTCATATAGGGACTGCCAAGGTTGACACATATGCCAAGTGGAGGTGCCTAGACATGGCAGTGCTCACCTTCCACAAGAGGAATGCCTCCACATGGAATGCAATGCTTCGTGGCCAGGCAATGCATGGTCATGGTGAAAAAGCCCTCTGGCACTTTGATCAGATAGTTAGAGTGGGAGTTCCAATGAGATGACCTTTGTAGCTATCCTCAATGCATATTCTCACTCTAGCATAATGGAATGAGACTGTCGCCTCTTCAACTCCATGATGGACCCTACAATCTTGCACCAAGATTAGAGCACTATGGGTGCACTAGGTTCGAGTTGCTGACTTCAACCGAAAATCCCCCACCCCACCCAAAAAAAAAGAAAAAACAATAAAGCCGACAATGCACTTGACGACTTCACCCGATAAATCCAAAAAAAATAACAAAATACAAACTGAAACCTCTATTTTGATCGAGAGGAGGGTGGAGCCCCTCCTACCTTCACTACCCTTGACAACGGCACGACAACCTCACCGGCACTTCGGAGGCCTTAGGGGGCCTCCTCTTCATCTCCCTCCATCCCTCCACCCTCACAGAGCTCAGCAGCAGCATAGCAAGCTCGACCACCCTCCGACGGCCTCCAAAGGCCCTCTCTCCCTCTGCCTCTCCTTCCCTCCCCCTCCTCTCTCCCTCTCTTTCCTTCTCCCTCTCCCCCTCATCAGTTTCTCGTTTTGAATGCCAGAAGCTCGGAACCATTCCGATAGGTTACTAGTATGGTTCAGCACGCCCCAAATCTGACGATTCGTCGAACCATGTATGTAACAGATTTATTACTAAAAAATGGCTCCGTCAATATACCCTATGTACATCAACTAAAATATACTCTTAAAAAAGGTGACAGTATTTTTTTTTTTTGTGCAAGCTTGTCTAAGTCCTAAATGTTAACTAATTACTTGACCCAAAAGCTTAAGTTTTTAAGGAATGGGTCCACAGTGTATATTAGGACTTAACAACCCCTCTCGAATTCAGCCTGAACGATGTACATAGAGGGAGAAATGAGTCAAACTAAAGGACAAGTCAATGTGACAATTCAGAATGAGTCAAGACAAGAAAGGAATCAAGATGGCCAACAGATGGGCTAAAAATAAATGACTTGGAGAGGACTTGAATGGACAATATCTAGCCACCTTAGCCTTGATCCTGTGTTAGTTCCCCCCAAAAGCTAAAGTTGTAAGGGAGCAGATCCAGCATCTATTAGGCCATAACAATACTTACTTATTCAACGTGTAGGCTAAAAAAAAACAAAGAAAAATGTTGATGATGTGCACATACTTTTAGTTACCAAGGAGGCCAAGGAGGATGATGATGCAAAATGTTGGTTTTTGCTGATCGGAAAATATAATTAAAGATAGGTTACAAGAAGAATATGAACCCAAGGAATGTCGTACCAGGCCGAACCATCCGATACAGGGCATACCGAACCAGACCGGCGGCCAGCCGATCCGGTTCAGCCATTTTTTCGAAAAAATACCCGAACCGCACCGAACTGGACGATTCGGCATGGTTTGGAGCCATACCACCCAAAATCGGGCAGTATGGCTCGGTTCGGTATAGTTCGGCATTGAACCGAATCGTACTGACAATAATATATGGGGGTGGGGGGTGTGATGGGACTTGGCCTGTCATTTAGTGACAGTCCAGATTCTTTCTCTGAGAGAAACCCGAGAGCTCTCTTAGAGAACTCCCAAGCACTCTCACCTCCCAGGCATTCGACGATACGAGCCAAAAAAATTAAAAAAAAGAAAAAAAATTCTATCAAATTGCAGCACTTCTTCGAGGCGCTGATTTTTGACTGAAAATAAGAGAATATATTATTCTTTTAATAAATATTTTATTTTTATATTTTTGTGGCTAAAAAAAGGATAAGAACGAAGAAATAAAAAAATAAAAGAAAATCATGCCAAAATTTTATGATTTTGATATGATTTGATCATATGTGATAGATCTTTGAAAAATCTACATGAAGACACTAAAATCGTTGATTTTTATTAATTATATATTTTTTTAATATATATATTTATTCATAAAAAAATTATTAAAAATATAAATTCAAAAAAATATAAAATCATATATTCAAAATCATGTTTAGAATGATTCGAGCTACTTGAATCTAACCTTAAATTTTTTTTAAATTTTTAAAATTAAAAAATATTTTTATAATTATTTAAATAATAAAAAATATAATCAAATAAAAAAATATGTAAAATTAGTACTATATTTTAGCTAATTCAAAAATATTATTTGAAGCATATAATATTTTTTTTGAATTTATAAGTTTTAAATTATTATTAATTTTTTTTGAATTTATATATAATATTTTTTTAATAATTATTAAACTGTCGTGTTTTGTTATATTTGCAAAAATAAGTAAGAAAAAAATTTAAAGCGTGACATTAGTTGGGATCATTAATTATATATTTTTTAAATATATATATTTATTCATTAAAAAATTATTAAAAAATAAATTTAATAAAATATAAAATCAAAGATTCAGAATCATGTTTAAAATGATTCAAGCTCTTGAATCTAACCTCAGATTTTTTTTTAATTTTTGAAATTAAAAAATATTTTTATAATTATTTAAATAATAAAAATATAATCAAATAAAAAATATATAAAATTAGTACTATATTTTAGCTAATTCAGAAATATTATTTGAAACATATAACATATTTTTTTGAATTTATGAGTTTTAAAATAATTATTATAATTTTTTAAATTTATATATAATATTTTTTTAATAATTATTAAACTATCGTATTTTGTTATACTTGCAGAAATGAGTAAGAAGAAAGATTCAGAGTGTGACATTGGTTGGGATCATGACAAGATGCTCTCGGCTCGGCATCATTGGAAATGCAAATGGTGCAACACAAAGTTCAAAGGAGGAGGGGTGACTAAGTTGAAGCAGCACCTGACTGGTGGTTATCCTGATGTGTCCATATGTCAGAAATATCCACAGGAGGTCCGACAGTTGATGAAGAAGCACTTCATTGATTCGAAAGCAGCAAAAAAAAGAGCAAAGCAGAAAAGGACGAAGGTGGATCATCGAGCTGCAGAGCGACCTTTCTATTACTCTAGAGATCATAGGAGACTTCCACTCCAGATGATGAGGCACAGATTGAGACTGCCATTCAGACGAGCTTGGATGATCAGTACCGACAGGAGGAGATGGCCAGATATAGAGAGCGATTTGGACCATCATGCTATGAATGGAGATCTAGATCAGCGATCGGTGGAGGAGAATCCGAGTTCAGAAAGACTACCTCAGTTAGAGAGCCCGATGGTAAAGGGAGCAGACACAGTATTTCATCTTTGTTGAGAGCTTTTGGCAGTAGGAGGAGGTCCTCCAGAGATATTCCAGCAAGAGCCACCATCCTTGATTTGGATCCACATGCTTTTTCCAACAAAGATTCAAAGCAATAGAGGACTGACACTATGATGAAAAAAGATAAGAAGAATGATGTGGCAAGCTATTAGATCATGGTTTCATTTCAGCCATATTTTAGCAAATGCAGCAGGCAATCCTTACTATCGATCTGTCATTTCAGCCATAGAGGCTGCTGGCCAGGGTGTAGATCCACTAGGACCTAAGAACATATATGGTCAGCTTCTTAACAGTAACAAGGAGGACTTGCAGAGATGGATTGCTACTTACAAAAATAAATAGCCCATATATGGACTGACAGTGATGTATGATGGTTGGACCAGTCTTACTAGATGGAGCATCATTAATTTTTTTACATACTGTGATGGAAAAATATTTTTTCACAAATCAATTGATCCTTCAGATAAGATGCACGATGCTGCATATATCCTTGATCTGATAGAGGAGGTAATTGATTCAATGGGTGAGCAATATGTCGTGCAAATCATCACAAATAATGGACCACAATATAAAACTGTCGGAGAGTTGCTAATGGAGCGGCGACTGCAAATATACTGGACCCCATGTGCTGCACATTGCATTGATCTTATATTGATGGATACTGAGAAGATTCATAGGGTGCAGCAGATAGTGAAGATTGTCCAGACTATTACTAGATTCATCTACAATCAATATGGATCCTTTTATTGATGCGGATGTATACTGGAGGGAAGATCTTAAGATCAGGTGTCACACGATTTGCTACCAACTACGTAGCACTTGATAGTCTTCTGCAGAAGAAAGCAACCTTACGTTAGATGTTTGTGAGTGCCGAGTGACAGAAGAGTAGATATGCGAGGACCAGCACTGATGGAAGTCATATGGAGAACTTGATGACGAGTCAGTCATTCTGATAGTAGACTGAGAAAATAATGAAGGCTACGAGGTGCTTCGCACTGTGGATAGTAAAAGATATCCTCAGATGGGCTTCTTATATTACATGATGGAGAGGGCAAAGAAACAAATCAATGAAAATGATCCGAAACATGCTCAAAAATTCATTAACATCATTGAGCGCCATTGAGACTATCAGATGGATAGATATTTGCATCTAGTCAGTAAGCACGGATTCAAGAATACTTTAAAATATTTCTTTTCTTATACTTGTAAAATGTATTTAATCAATTATAAAATTTATCTACAGCTTACTATTTGAATATGAGATTCCAGTATACTATTCTTGAGATACATATGGATAATGAGCTTTTTGCTGCTCTTCGTAATATGATATATAAGATGGTGCCTGATCCAGAAATCACATCCTTGTGTCTGTAAGAGGTATGCTAGTTTAAAACAGATATGATTATTTAACTGAATTCGATCTATTCTCAATAATATATTTATAAATTTAATAAATATATTTTTTACAGATGAAATAGTTTAAAGAGAAATCAGACAGCTTTGGAGTTCCATCAGCTGTTGTAAGCAAAAAGCAGATGAATCCAGATAAATTACATATCAATAATGAGCAATATAGATTGACATCATATGCCTAATAATATCATGAAATTTGATATGTAATTTTGCTTTTGCAGCTGAATGGTGAATTCATTTTGAAATGTCCGCAGAACTTTTGAGAGGTGCGGCTATTCGCATTCTTTCCCAGACGGTCTCTGCTAGTGGCTGTGAGCGCAATTGGTCGACTTTTGCCCTTATCCACAGCAAACAGAGAAATCATCTGACACAAAAATGTCTCAATAATCTTTGTATATGTCACTATAATCTAGTGTTGAGGCTAAAATACGTTCAGAAGGAAGTACAACTAAAGTACACTGATCCGACACTAGATGATTATGCTGACGAGGATGACGATCCAATCATCGGATGGCTTGCAGGTCAGCAGCAAGAGCCAAAGCTTGATGAGCCGGGATTCCCTCCACGACCAACCAATGTGGTAGCTAGGGAGATCAAGGTGGATCCAAGGCAATGGGCAACAAAAAAAATTTCACATAAAGTTCCAGCTGATCAACCACAGCCTGGGGGACATAAAGGACTCATTCATCACATGACTCGATATCCGATACATCCTCACAGAGATTTGAGCGAGAAATATTTAGACGAGATCAGCGGTCAGCAACAAGACATCCATCCTCCCAATCACAAAAACTCAATCACAGAGGGGCATAAGGGGAGAAAGAAAAAATAGTTGTACGTGCACTACTCTCGAGAGTACGAGAGCTATCTGGCTCAGATTCGAAGATCAGGAAGAGTGATGATGGTACTAGTAGTAGTCATGGATCTGATGATCAGAGAGGAACTGAAGGACAGAAAATCACTGCTTATGGACACAACCGCAAGGTGATATTCGATTCACCGGTGAGTTCCAATTTACACATGCTACATAAGATAGAGATCATGGTGGACGAGTCGATAGAGACCGTGAGGAGCCGATTTCATATAGACAATGGGCTCTTAGAGGTCGTCCAGCACACGATACAACTGGAAACGATCTTGCACGTGGAGTAGGATCCATGAATGTATCTGAATCATTCTCGCATTATGTATCCTATTACCTGCAGCCACCTTATAATCCATATGGATATGGTGCATCCGAAGCATCGTCTTCTAGTGATTACTATCCTATGCAATCTGGAGCATCTTACGGATCAGATTTTGCTACCAACATATTTAGATGGACTCCTCCACAGCCATACCATCATTCTGAGGATACTTCTCAAAGCCAGAGTTTGAGTGAGAGATCTAAGATGTCTTACAATCCAGAGAGAATGTCTTATGGAATTAATATTCAGGAGTACAATGCTCCTTGATTACAGGGATGGACTGATGTTCCTCCAGACTATGCCAATGATCCAGATATCTACGAGCGTCACAGACACTCGACGAGATATTAAATGCAGAGCAGATCTCGAGGTTAGTATATCATTCTTTGTGCTTTGTACTTTAAAAATTTAGATACATTTTAATACACATTTATACATTTTTTTTTTTATTTTAGGATGATAGAGTTGTAATATAATGTAAATAAATATATATTTAAAATTTTGGATCAAAATTTTCTGTACCACTACTAAACTCAAAAATTGAACCCAAATATGTCAATAATATGCAATATAATGTAATTTTGATGTTATAATTATGAATTAATAACTTGAAGTCCTAAGAAAAAAAAATAAAACAAAAAAAAATTTGTACCAGTACCGAACCGATATACCGGAGCATACCGTGTGTCAGTACGGTATCGATACCCGATATCGGTACGAGTACAGGTACAGCAGACCTTGCATGAACCCATTGGAATAAATCAGCTATAAAGCACAATTAGGACATCTTAGCAGTCGTCCGATCATAAAGGGGAATCTCAGCTAAATTGCAATGCAATACTTCAGTTCTAGGTGATCCATACCGGATCTTGTTAATACAATGCCGCCTAGTAGACAATTAAAATAATCGAGGATTTGGCGGTATGGCACACATGTACATGATAAAAATATATATATTAGCAAATATTCCATAATATGACATACTGGTATCAAATAAGTAAATAGATGACCAAGGGCAAGCAAAAATCTTACAGCTTTTTCCCGTGAACCACCGCCAAAGAAGGCAACAGATTCAGCATGTGTACGGAGTCTTGAGTGCATGACCTAGGTAGATGCATGGCCATGCTAGTTTCTCAAAAAGTGTAAACAAAAAGCCTGAAAATGAAGGACAGAGTCCTAGTAGTTTTACAAGATGCATATAGCAATCTTATGCACCATCTTACCTAAAGGTTCCCTCAAGCTGTTGTTCCTGACTTGCTAGATCACCAAATTCAGGGGCAACAATTCTCAGAAAACCCAATCCCAGCAACATATAGGCATACATATAGCAACTCCCCTGCGGCCAGTCAACAACTTCATTCTCCAAGTGAACCTGAAGCATCACAAGACTCACAACAACATTTCCACGAATCTCAATAAGTAAAGATGGTACGGTAAATAATATGCATGAGTCAACTTCTAGATTGAGGTTCACAACCAGATCAAGAACCATGAAAAAGAAAGTTGATAAGCATTGATTAAACTAGCAAACACTTACCAAAGAATGTCAACAGAAGGTTTCACCATTCCAGTGACAAGTCCTGAGAGATCAGTAGTCAACTTTTCCACGTCATGTGTTATCCTCTGGTCTGCATCAATAGGTTTATATGACACGTGGAATACCTGGAAGATAATGGAGTTAACATCAGAAAAAAAAGAACAATTGTATTTGTGAGTAAGAGAATCTGCAGAAACTGCACCAGTTAAAGTAACATGGTTAATTCATGAAACAAAATTTTTTACTTGCAGATTAATAAAATTAATATTGACTATCAATAGTAATGAAAACACAAGCAATTTGTTCATTTTAATTCAGTTCTAAAGTCCAAAAAGATTAGCGTGGCATCCAGAGCATTTTGTCGCACATCCTGAACTGGCCAAAACCAGTATGTGAGGCAAGTAGGCAGTTTTGGATGGTTTCATTTTGCTTTGATCACTTTCACTTCAAATATTCAAGATTTAGTTGTCTACAACAAATAAATTTTAAAGAAACCTTTTGGCTTTTCCTGAAAGAAGACCAGCTTTGGCATTGAACTAACAAGAGGCCTATTTACATTCAAAATTTTGTACCTTGAGCGTAGATATCGAACCTTTTCCCAACTATTTAACATTAGCTTATTTCAAACATTCTTCTTGGAGTAAACCCAGAACCATGGTTTTAACACCCGGTCCCCATCCCTATACCAGTTGGTGCCTAGGTCAGTATGTTATATTGGTATCCAGAATACCCATTTACCAACACTCGGTATGCCATGGCATCCTACTACCCTACTAAGGCCAGAAAAAATGTTTTTATTTTTTTTCCTTTTCATCCACTTAATGCTTTTTAATATCTTTTATGGTTCTTTTTATCTTTGTTTTGGGCAGCTGAGGTTTTCAAGCACATGACAGGTCTATTGTGTTGTGTCAAATCTGATTTTTCTTCCTCTTCTTCCTCACTTTCTCGCTTCCTCTTCCTCCTCTCCACCTTTGGACATGTGACAAATAAAAAAAGCTGGCTGGGGTTCTTTTGGCCGCATCTTTTCTGGTCCTGAGCAAACTGGCTAGTCCTGAGCAACCTGCTTCTATGGTTTTGAGGTCCCAGATCTGTTCCAGGACTCAGTCACTACTCCACTCTAAAATGTACAGTACCGACAGGGATCTAAATCCTTGTTTAGCATTAGAAACATGTTACTCATTTGATGAATGGAAAGGGAAAAAACACTGTTAAATAAAGGTATATACTGGAGAACCAAATGTACATCCATGATCTGGCAGTAAGTACCTAGCATGAAGCTGAGCTTAACAATTAATTTGAACTCAGGAAGTCTTCAATTTGAAAAGTGGTTACCTTGTAAAAAGCATTCCTATTCAAATAGCTCTTCAAAAGATGTTGAGTCAAGCGGATTCGCCATCGAAGAGCAAGCTTTCCTGTTAGGTACCTGAAAATGCATATAATTTCAGCTCTGAAATAAAAGAGCTTGTTATTACAGTGCAACTGATATTCTTCAAAAACATCTACAAGGCATTGAAATTGGCTGGGAAGCAGGATAGCTTCTGAACATAGTGTGAAACATTTACTTGGAAAACAATAATAGTTGATGACAAAAATTTAAGAAATAAATTTAAAAAAGACATTATTAGCCACAAAATATATCAACGCACTCTAATAAAAATAGTCTTGGAAGGTGAAAAATGTTAGTAGAATGGTGGTTATCTTAGTATTGTATAGAAGAACCACATGGAATATCACATGCTATGAAGATATGCAGCATGTTGAAATAAAGTATACCAAGCAGGTTATAATCAAAATTCAAATAATTTTTCTGAAGAAACATAATGAGTTATGTCTAGAATCTGTTACACTAAATAAAATACATATTTAAGACAACCAACTAAAATAATTGGACATATTAACTTATAATTGACAACAGGACATGCTTATACCACAGAAATAAAAATTAGATAATAGACAGAGAATGCAGAAGCTCAGCAATGAAGAACCACACTTTTAAGTTTGCATTTTATCTGTGAAAGATACTCTAGGAAGATACAGAGACATGATAGAGCAATGCAAGATAAGACTTGAACCAAATTAGGAAAATTTTTATGCCGTTTTTCTCACTGTTCGATTCTCGAAATTCATTGTTCAGCCACATCAATTATGGAGTACTCCCAAGATGGTAATTTTTATTATGGAAGCAATTAAAGGCATGATTTTTCCACTGGTTTTGTGAAGGAACAGACACATCATTGAGAATGGCATGTAGTTCTCTCTCATGGCATGATGGTTGGCTCTATTAAGTTCTTATTTTAAAGTTTAAATAGCTTTAACAAAATGTTGATTGTGACTTCATTGTTTATGGTTTATACGACCTCATGTTCCCGTATTTCAGTCATATATGTTCTGAGTAAAAACTATGCCACCCATAAGGCCCCTCCAAAATAATGTTGTTTCAAAAGAGAAATAGTCAGACGAACTCGAGAAGAATTGTGTAGGGGACTCCTATCTGTAATGTGCAAGTGAGTCAAGTAGACCCAGCTTGAACCAGATGTAACATTAATTAAAACTGGAAAATGAATCAGAACATTTTTATTGCAAATGAGTCCCAACCTTGATAAAGTCCTCCAACTTGACAGTTACATCATATATAAATCAACAAAACCTTACCAGGAAGGTTCAAATTGTCACGAGCACTTCAGGAACTGCCAATACCATACTACTCTTAATAGTAAGCTATAGCCAGGTAGGATGGTTGTGAAGGTGGACATGTGCGGGCAGAAACAAAGAAAGAGGGGGATGTGGAAAGAGAGGGAGGGAGGGAGGGAGGGAGGGAGAGAGGAGAAAGCAGGGAAGGAGGGTAAATCCAACCTCCCTTCACTATGATCTGGCTTCCTCAACATCAGAACCTCATGCATTAAGTTGAACTCCTTTTCTGCCACTAATTTATCCAAAAAATTAAAAAAAAACAAAGCAAGTTCATGATAATTTTTTTCTATTTGATATGAAATATGAATACGTTAAAGGGCAGTCATCAACCTAAAAAACTATTTTTTTCAATGCAAATCAATATTTTAAATTTTATTCAAAAAACAGGTGTTGATATCATATCAGTATTGACACCAGATAACCCCCACTGACTCACAAACATGTTCAAGGACATTAAAACATACCAAAATACATTAAAACCTCATTTAAAATAAAAAAGTTAAAAACAATTGAAAATATAAAAAAAGAGAGAAAAAAATTGCATCCTAGTAGGTATTAGAAGGCCAGACAATCCCAAGTGTCTGTATGGGGCATCCTGACACTGTATCCTTCCAGGACAAAACCGGCAGGAGGGTCAGTACAGTATTTAAACCCTTGATAGAAGAATATTATTTTCTTATAAACCAGAAGATTCTGATAGAACCATATGATCTTCCTCTGCACTAATATTTTTGGAGTTGATTCTTCTCGTCAGGCCAAAGATGTCCCTGATAAGAGTATATGTCTAACTGTCTACATAACATAAGGACTCCAACAAGGCAACTTCGGATAAAGCTCACAACCTGATGTGTCCATACACTTGAACTAAAAAATGTCAGGTTCCATGTAAGTATCAGTTTTAACAAAAAACCAATATGCATGAAATAAAGTGACATGATGTACAAGTAAATAAGTGGGCATAAAGGCAACTGAAATATCAAGTTGCAATAAATAAAGTGGAAAAGGGAGTCAATAGGCATCTTATAGAAAATAGCATTCTTAAAATTTATACCAGAAGGCCATGTTGCATTAATAAGCATGACCAACGAATCAATGAAGGCTTCAACTGCAATATTGCTTCTGAACAGAAGGTGTAATAAAACATCTTCCCTAAATGAATTTATCCAATGGTTTTTCTAAACCACAAATGCCCTCATATCCAATTGATGTATCATTTTTATCAGGCTAATTTTGAAACCTGAGGACACCTTGCATAACAGATATTGAAAGCCCATTTCCAGTCACCTGTTAGACATGCATGTTTACAAATAAGGGTTTCAATAAGCAAGCTTCTTTGACTTATTGTTAGGCAAGATGTAGCAAAGATTTGGATTTGCTTGCTGAATATGAGCCTTATAAGTGACTCAATCAGTATAAGAAGCCCTACCAAAGATTAAGAAATTATATTAGTAATACGTTGTTATAACTAGATCACGAAAACCATATACAAGCACAATATATATGGCCAAGTGTTATGTATGGATTTTCCTTTTTTTTTTTTTTTTTTTTTTGCCCGAGTGTCTGAAATGTGGATATGTATCTAAGAAGTATCAGTTGGCTAGAGCCTATCCAACCCAGGATAATCTCAAAGAAAAAGTTTAATGAAAGACCAACTGTTAGGGCATCAGCTTGACTTCAATTAGGAAAAGCTCAACTTGCTGACGCCCTTACCAACAAGCTCACAATACCAATATGTACATATTGCACCAAGCACTGGCCAGTCCTATACCCTTGGAAGTTAGAAATTCACACATGTTAACCAATTAACCCCAAATGGTTAGGCTGATAGGGAAAGAGTCAACAATGTATATCAAGCTTGACACCCTCCTCATGTGTAGATCAGATCATGCATGTGAAAACTAGATTAGAGGTCATTCTAACCAGTGATCTTGAGCAAACCTAAGCTCTGATACCATGTTAACTAACCAATTGAACCCAAAACATTAGACTGATAGGAAAAGTTCCAGCAACATATATCAGGCTTAATAATATAAAAGCAATGAGAATGAGCTATCACGTGGAAGAGCCACATGAAAACTGTTTATGCTTTAGATTGACTGCACAAGCATTAGAGCTGCAAATAGGTTGAATAGAAAAAAAATATATACCTCAGTGTAGATCAATAAAAAAAAAAAAAAGTATATTCCAACTAGATATTCATAAAAAGAAAGTGCTCTTTCATAAATATTCCAACTAAATCTCTTCACTGGTTGGTTAACCAATAAAACCAGAATAAAATATAGTCTATACCTTAATGTAGGTGCAACAATAGAGGATGCAGCACTCTGAAGAACGCTTATGCCAGTTAATCGAATAAAGGCAGCCTTATCTTGCTCCAATACATACTTAACACTAGTTCCTGTAACATTCAGTAGATGCATCTTAAGAAGTTGCTTAGTCTTTCACATGCCAAATTCATGATGAGAAATTAATCCTACCATTTAGAGTAGCTATACGGTCTGTGATCCATGTCCTAGAAAAAACAAGAAGAGCAACCGCAAAAAATTGTGCACCTTGTCTATCAAGAAGTGTTGGGACCTAGGAAAAGGCAGCCAAAAAAAAAAATATAAAGATAATGACAAAATTATAAGCTCATCTCCAACTAACAGTGAATTATATGTTTCAAAAGAACTTTTTTGCTATAGCATCCAGTTTCTAATTCCTGATGTTACACTAAAGCCACTTGCTGTAAGCAATGCTACAAAATACAAAAATGTTTCAGGAAGATAAAACTCTTCAGGTAGAAGATGATTACCAATATTTTAACATCATTGCAACTCTTAAAGGCAATGTTCTTGAAGCATTTTTTAATTGTGGAACAGGGGGCAATGGAATGTTGTCATCTAACTCAGGAGATGATGCTATCAACTCTGTTGAATAAGGATGCACTCTGCCTTTCAATAATGTATTCTTCTTCCAATGATATGCCATAAAAAAATAACAATGAGAACAGCAAAGTTTCAGCACATTATATATGTAAGGTGCAAAGAAATAATAAAATAATTATTGACCTCTCCAATAGTAGCAAAAGCTCTCTGAACAGCTAGGGCATCACTACGACGATCAGTCTCATATGATTTTGACAAATTGGAACCTATTTCAGTAGGAACAGAAGAATCATCCCTGCATTACCAGAAAGAACAGTTTGCGACGTGTTGGAAATTCTATACAGAAACAGAAGAAAAACATCAAATTATGAATAGTAACCTTTTAAAATGAACATTCCACCCTCCTTCCCCATCCAAAGACAGAATTATATCATGAAATGCAACCAATGCAGGTCGATGTGAAATAGTAATACATGATGTCCCCATTTCTCGAACCTTAGCACAGAATCTTTCCTCCATGTCGGTTGTGACAGCACTAGTACATTCATCAAGAATAGCAAATTTTGGCTTATGATAGAACAGTCTGGCCATTCCTAGCCTCTGTTGCTCACCAAGGGAAAGTTCATCACCCCAGTTTATTTCCTTTTCTAAGGGATAACGTCCCAGCAAATATTCAAGGTCAACCTGCCAATTGAACAGTGGTTCACCTAGTTTCTCTGAATCAATAAACAATCTACTCTATCGTATGGATCAGTTCGCAAGACAAATGGTATTACATTTTTCAACAGCTCAACCATTCCATGGAAGGTAAGTGGTTCAGTCTGCTGATTTGCTGTAAGAGGATAAATCAACTGGTCATGAAGTGTTCCAACAGCTGTATATGGTCGTTGTGGCACATAAAAGATCTCCTTATTCAGATCAGATCCAATCCCAGGTTTTACAATGTAGCCAGAAACCAGTGGCCAAAGCCCTCCAAGAACCCGAAATAAGGAACTTTTCCCACTTCCATTTGGACCTGAAAAGGAAATAGAAGGAAAACAATAAGCACTAATAAAAATATAAGATATGCATTTACTTACATCCAATAGCTAATGTCAGATACACCTGATATTGTAGAGGGAGAAGGAAATTAATTAGGATTGCAGATGAGCTTGAAAGAGTGGAAGTCACAACTACCACCAGAATTTGGTAAGTCTCTTAAATTAGAAAAAAAAATCTAATCCCATTTTTTGGTAACAAAAGAGAATAGTTTTAGCTTTTGAGGAAGGATGTTAAGACAATGAACAGGTCCAAAAAGAGGAGATACAGAAAAATTATCGAAATAATGAATGCCAGGTTGTTTTTCTTTGAGAATGCTTGGTAACATGCCACCACCTGGGTTTGAACTTTCAACCTGGGGCCTCAACCCAAAAGTAGGGTACCAACCAGCTAGACCAATTCCTGTTGGTTATCATGCTAAACAGTTCCTTTTTCTTTTTATTAAGCAATCGAAGGCATTCTGGTCATTTAACTTGTTCTAGAAAAAAGCGAAGGAGTCAGAGTGAAGGCATTCTGCTTATTGCTTGGTCATAATCTACTTCATTACCATTCTCTAAACTCTACTTTGTGCGAAAAGCGTATGCATATCTTCTAAACATTCGAGTTGCTATCCATGATTAGATAGTTTTGAGTATGAAGCCAACCAAGAAAGCAACTTGTCTAAACTTAGAAGCATAAACAGGAATATTCGCACATATAATGGGATATACCAGTAAACAATGTGAAACTTATCAGTATACACTGACAAATAATTCATCCTTTTATTTTGGAGCAAAGAAGAGAATCTATTAAACAATGAGAAAGAGAAGAAAAGTTACAAAATCATATAAATATATACTGTTAAAATGTTCCATTAGTACAATCAACTCTATCAATTATATGATCTGAATTTTGAAAGACAGGTCCTCATTAGAATTTTTTTTGTTAGCATAGGCTCAACTAGTGAAATGCACTTAATAATAAATAAATTAATTAGCTAAAAAAAATGTGTGTGAAAGGTGTTATCGGATTTCAAGAGACATGGATCCAACAATGGAGAAAGAGATAAGAGGCGAATTACGCTTTGATATTTGAAACTCGAGATACAGTGGCAAATGATTAGAATTGGGTCTGACACTCTAACCTAACAAGGACAAAACAATAAAGAGAAAACTGCCGGGTGCCAACTAAGATATAGGCCAAGAAATTTTGAGAAACTCAACTTGCATGATAGTAACCCTATGCATCTGTGATCTGTACAATGTATATGCATGCAGCAAAGATGGGTAACTTTTTGGTTTTTTATTATATAGCTATCTCAGAAACTTTTTCCAACTTAAGAGACTCCACAAGCATTTTTACTTCGTATGAGTTATAATCTTCTAAAGAACTAAGCTCAGCATTGGTCTACTCTACACTTGATCTTAATCATGTCATTTCTGTGTAAATCCTCTGAATCATCAATAATACTCAAAACATGAACCTTAAATTACTAAACAGCAAATACAAATACTTGATGATGCAACAGAAGATAACAAAACCCAAATTCTTTATTTCATCATATATTGCTCAGCCATATAAAACATATGCAAGGAAAAAATTATATAGATCAGATCAGTTGTCAAGTGTAAACTCATTGTGGCAAACTTCAGTAATTCTGTAATTGGCAGAATACCTGTGATAAGAAGATTTGAACCTGATTCTACCTTAAGACACAAATTGTCCACCAATACATTTCCTCTAGGTGTAACTACCTGGAAACACTTGATTTTAGTATCAAAAGTAGATTACAGAGCATAATTTCAAGTAAATATGTCAAATTCCTAGTGAAATTAAAGTACCTTGACCCCTGCAAATTCAATGTAACTTGCTTCAGTAATATAATTACTACTAGCATTTTTTTGAACTGAAGATGTGGCATCAGTAGACAGTTCTCTCGATATGAACATTAGTTCATGAATCCGGTCGGCATAACCACTGTAATAGAAAAGAAAACAAAATAGTGTTTGATAAGAATATGGATAACTATAAATAACACTAGACATTGGGGAACTTTTGAAAGGTAGTTCAGCATAACCTAATGAGCCTACCACATGCTATGAAACAG
>NC_025993.2:8232716-8253122 GCF_000442705.2 Elaeis guineensis
TGCCTAGAGATGTGCATCCAATTTTTTTTGATAAGACGGTGTTAGATGTGTGCCCTAGATGCCAGATCGGCTGACACATTCCTGCACAGATCTAAGGGTAAATTTATAATTTTGATTATAAATGAATAAAAGGATTATTCTTCTATCACATTGTGTACATTGTGTCTGTGGTACATCCTTTGTGTTAGTAGGAATATAAATTCATATTTTTAAGAGTTAAAAATTTAAGGCATGAATTTACATAACTAACTCATAAACAGCTTCTGACCATAGGATCATCACGAGGATGGTGATCGATCCGAAAGGTTGGTGTATGATCGCTTCCTTAGGATAGATGTGTCTTGAGTCTACGGTGCGGAGACACCGGAGCGAGAGTACAGGTATTCGTTGAGAACGAGAGTATTGAGTGTGATCACCTCGAGCAGTCATAAGGAAGTCTACCTTCTCATCAATGACTAGCTCGATGCTGCAGTTGTGTGTCTAGTTCTTTGATCTGAGGTGCATCGACAATTCACCTTAAGTGTGTTATATTTTGACTACACCATAACTTGGTCTCCTAGCCATTCAGAATCCTGAGGTGTATGTTGGCTGTAGCATATTCATTGTAGGAACTAGGTCGCACCAAGATGGGATCTATCAATCTCGGTAGATGAGAGGAGTAGTCCTATGGTGATCGAAAGATCAAGTTCTTAAGCCCATGGCCATGGCAGAGTGAAATAATGGAAAAAAATTTTCCATGAAAGTTTCACATCAGACTCAGATCAATTGATTAACTCATATGACTGATGTTGGGTTTGACGAGTTCACCTTAACCCTAATTCAGTCGGGACTCATGATAGAGGAACTCAATCACATAGGTAGCTGCACCGAGAGGTTCGTCTTCAGTTCTGATGGATTGCCATCACATACTTCTAGGTGTCACTGATGGATTTTGGGAGCAATTAGAATGATATTGATGATCGATCATTCTAATTGTCTGAATCAGAAGAGTTATGGTCTATTGAAAGGAGTTTCGATGATGTCGATGATGAGTTCACGACATATCTCATTACCATATAGAATTGAATCTAATTGGATCACACAAATAAGGGTTAGGATTTGGATGTCATCAATTGGGCTAACCCAATTGATTTGGATAAGATCCAATTAGGTTCAAGAAAATCATGCTAGCACACGATTGAGCCTAACTTTCTCCTCGTATAATTTTTTCTATCTCTACTGAACCAAATATGATTTGACTCATCTAAAGAATCTTAGGAAGATTTTTCTCAGTCTAAATGAAGCTTGTCTAGCTCAGAAAAGATTTGTCTTAATTCATGAGATAAATTTAAGACAACACCTGCTAATTCCTAGCACCTGCCAATTTCATTTTAGGACATCTGTCAAAAGTTGACATATGGGTCTTAAACAGAAGAGGACTTATTAGAGAATTTTTGTGGAGTGTCCACATGCCAAAATCTAATTGAATTGGGTGCCATAATCAGATTATGGTATGAGCCCAATTGGATTAAAGTGGGTGCCCCAAATAGATAAGAACCAAAGAGTCCTGATAAACATGGACTCTTTGGCGCCACCTCTATTTGTGCTTATCTAATGTTGGCACCATCTTTTGAAGATAAGGTGGGGTTCTTATCTGATATGATCAGATTGTGGGAATTTCAGTGCACGGGTAAAACGATAATTTTAAAATTTTTTTAAAATTATAATTTTACAGTAAAAATTATTAATTAATCTAATTAATTAACATGTATTAATTCTACATAAGAATCTAAATATGATATATATAGCATGCATTTAAATTTAAAATTTTGAATTCTACAGTAAACATTTTACTGTTATGTGTTCAGAACACATTACCTTCATGCAGGTAGTCGATCGTCGTAGTCTGATCACCATCGGGATGATCTGATCATTGCAATACAGCTAAACAGTATGTCTAACCTCTACGGATCATCCACATGAAGCTTTCGGTCTGATCAGCTCCTCACAAATGCTAGTTCGTTGCAAAATCCTTTCAACACCTGATGCTGATCGAACTCTTTCGATCGGTATCTGCTGATTTCTCGGATACTTCGGATCGTCAGCAGAGATAGTAGAGAGGTTGATGAAGCTCTCTCTGAAGTTTGATGGACTCACGATACTTGTAGCTCACCTTCTCACTTTCCGAACCCTAGACAGAAATCCTAGGGTACTCTCAGAAAAACCCTGCGCCCTTTCTGTTTCTTTTCTTTTCTCTTCTTTTCTTTTCTTTTCTCATGCACAGAGCCTTTCTCATGCCACCCTTTCTCTCTAGGATCTGATAGCACATGCCCCACCTTCTCTCTCATTTTAAAATGGTGCAAGACCGCATCTTTTCAGCATTTTCACTGCGTGAGAAGATAAAGCTAGGTGGTTGCTCACTTGAATTCAAATCGAATTTGAATTCAAATGCCAACCAACCAATCTTTATCCACTCTTGATGTGAGAAGAAGGGGGCATGGGTTCTTTGTGCATGGAGAATTTACACGAGAAATTTTTTCTCGTGTAGAGTAAGTGGCGCACAAGTGGATAAGGTGGCGTATGAGATTAGTTGCCCATTCAAATTCAAACATCATTTGAATTTGAATGGCCAACCAACCATCTTTATCCACTCAAAATAGCGCACACAGGTGAGGCGTGGGAAGGCTTCTGCATGGGAGTAAATTCATGAAATCTTGTTTCTCGTGAATTCAAATAGGCGCAGGTGAGGTGAGGTGAGGTGGCGCAGGAAGATAAGTCAAGGTGGTTTCAAATATTAAATCAACCTAATTGAACCAACCTTATTAAAATAGGTTAGACACAATTAGACTAAATTAAATCTAATACAATTAGGATTAATTAGGCTCAATAAAATATTAATCAAATCAGGAATTGACTAAGCCCAATTCTTGATCAGATCAGGGACCAAACCACCTTGGCGATTAGGTTAACTTTTAACCTAATCGGGTCAAACCCAACTGAATCCAATTCAATTGGACTTGATCCAAAAATAATTACTCAATCAAATTGAGTTAATTAGCGATCAAATCACTAATTAAATCTCTCATAAATACTGAGTCCAAATTCGATGGGCAATCGGACATCAAAGTCCATCGATATGAAAACTTGATCGAAGAGTTCCAAACCAGTGGGACTCTTGACCTCGATATCCAAAATATGTGGAACTCGTGATCAGAGAATTCTGATTCTCGATCATAGAGTCTCAGACACATAGGACTCAGAGTCTCCAAGCATAAGGACTCTTGGTCGAAGAGTCTCAGTCCAGTGGGACTCTTCACCAGCCATCAGATCAGATAGGAACTCTAATATGTGTGACTCCGCAGATTCGAACCTAAGCCGGTAGCACAGGAATCAATTTCTGTACTAATCGAAGTGACCATCTAGTAATGGTACCTGACGTCCGGATAGGTCGAATAGTCGCAATCGCAACATTCAGAACCTACGCGAATATGGTTACTGTATAATTCATCCCTTTTGATCTTTGTGTATAGGATGACTCAGGGTTAAACTGTCAACCCTAATTAGATCATCCGAATCATGTTCAACTCAAATAGTCCTGTGACTCCTCACTAGGACTACCCTGGCCAAGATTTTGCTAAATTAAAATACGACTGTACACAACTCCTGAACTGGAGTGGTCAATCCCATCTTGACACACGCACCGACAAGTCAAGTACTTGACTACACCCAGCAGCCTTCCATCACTGAATTAGAAATTCAGGTAGTCCAATGCCTAAGTGCAGTGAGTTGCTTGCAAGTCACTGTGGCAGTCTCAGGTCGGAGGGACAGTTATACCCATATCCCATCGGAGCAAATCTTAACAGCAGAAAAAGCTCCAGAGTTGGTCACGTTCAGTGCAGATGTACCCTTACATCTCACCTATATGCCATACCAGTGTCTCTACACTCTTTGGTTAAGAGGACAACCAACCCATATGGCACACAACGACCTATGCTTGATAAACATTGTTGTCCTTGGTAACAACGTATCATTTGATCACGAACAGGTTTAAGAACTAAATGACAAATCCTCCTTTGTCGAGTCTAAATAGTCCTAAAGACTTCACCCCAACATAAGAGTTCATTAGAAGATGAAATAATTTATGATGAAAAATGCTAAAATAATTTTTATTTATTTATAATTCATATACTAATGCAGAAAAGAGCACAATCGTCAACAGACTGACGATTGGCTTTGGGACACTATTCTCAACAATCTCCCACTTGGTCTAAAGCCAATCGGTGCAGTATGTAATACCCATCTTCGACTTGAAGTCATCGAACTCCTTCACCGTAATGGCTTTAGTGAATGGGTTGGTCAGGTTCTCCTTTCCGTCAATCTTCTGAAGGTCGACATCACCTCGATCCATGATTTCTCGGATGAGATGGTAGCGACGCAGAATATGCTTCATCCGCTGATGTGCCTTTGGTTCCTTTGCCTGAGCAATGGCTCCAAAGCTGTCACAATAGAGCAGAACTGGACCAACAAGGGAGGGTGCTACTTCGAGCTCGGTGATAAATTTTTTCAGCCACATCGCTTCTTTGGCAGCATCTGATGCAGCGACATATTCTGCTTCGCAAACTGAATCAGCCACAGTGTGCTGCTTGGAACTCTTCCAGCAGACAACCCCACCATTAAGGGTAAAAATAAATCCCGACACACTCTTACTGTCATCATGATCAGACTAAAAATTGAAGTCTGTAAACTTCATAAGTCTCAAGTCTGATTCACCATAAACAAGCCACTGGTGCTTAGTATTTCTTAAATACTTCAAGATGGTTTTAACAACCTTCCAGTGATTCTTCCCTGGATCAGATTGGTATCTACTCACTACCCCTAGTGAGTATGCCACATCTGATCGTGTACATGTCATGGCGTACATGATAGATTCCACAGTCGAAGCATATGAAATTCTACCCATACACTCTCTCTCTTGAGGTGTTGTCGGACAATCCATCTTCAAGAGAGAAATTTCATGGCCTATCAGTAGATAGCCTTTCTTGAAATTCTTCTTGCTGAACCTCTTCAGCATAGTATCAATGTACGTGGACTGGGATAAGCCAAGCAGCCTTTTAAATCTATCCCTATAGATCCTCATGAAGCAAAAATTCAGTGCAGGGGCAAAATGATAATTTAAAAACTTTTTCAAAATTACTATTTTATAGTGAAATTATTAATTAATCTCATTAATTAATACTAATTAACCCTACACTAGGATCTAAATATGATACAATAGCATGCATTTAAATTTGAAATTCAAATTTGAAACAGTAAACTTTTTACTGTACTATGTTCAGAACACATCACCTTTTGCGGGTAGTCGATCACCGTAATCTGATCACCGTCAGAAGGCTCTGATCATCACGTCACAGCCATACTAGTGTCTGGTCTCTATGGATCATCCACACGAAGCTCCCATCTGATCGGCTCCTCACGAATGCTAGTTCGTGATTTCACCCTTTTGATCGCTGATGTTGATCGAACTCCTTCGATCGATATATGTCGATTTCTCGGATGCTCCGAATCATCTGCATGATTGGTTGAGAGGCTGATGGATCTCTCCCTAAAATTTGGTGGACTCATGACACTCGTGACACATAAATCTCACTTCCCGAACCCTAGGTAGAAACCCTAGGGTACACACCAAAAACCCTGCGCCCAATTTTCTTTCTTTTCTTTCTTTTTCTCTCGGAAGGTTTTAGACCTTCACCTCATGCACAAGGATTACTCACGCCCCACTTTCTTTCTCAGAATTTTTCTACGTACACCCCAGCTCCCTATCTCTTTTAAAACAGTTCAAAACGTGTCTTATCCGCGTGAGAGGATAAAGACAAGTGGTTACACATTTGAATTTAAATCAAATTTGAATTCAAATGAAAACCAACTCATCCCTATCCACTCATGGCATGAGAAGAGAAGGGTGTGGACTCTTTGTGTGTGGAAAGGTTTCACGAGAAACTCTTTCTCGTGTGAATTATGTGGCGCACAAGATGGATAAGCTTGAAGGCAAAAGAGATAAGTTATCCATTCAAATTCAAACACGCTTTGAATTTGAATGGTTAACTAATCAGCTTTATCCATCCATATGGTGCACAAGAGTGGGTGTGAGAAGGGCTTTGCATGAGAAAAAATTCATGAGAAGTTTCTTCTCGTGAATTCAAATGGGCGCAGAGATTTAAGGTGGTGCAGGGATTCAAATTCAAATGGTGGTTTGATCTTAATTTAACCAACCTAATCAAAATAGGTTAAGCACAATTAGACTAAATTAAACCCAACTTAATTACGCTTAATTGGGCTCAATAAAATCTTAATCAAATCAGAAATTGACTAAGCCCAACCCCTGATCAAATCAGGGACCAAACCATCTCGATGATTAGGTCAACTCTTAACCTAATCGGGTCAAACCCAACTGAATCCAATTCAATTGGACTTGATCCAAAAATAATTACTCAATCAAATTAAGTTAATTAGTGATCAAATCACTAATAAAACCTCTCATAATTATTGAGTCCAAATCTGATGGGCAATCGGGTATCAAAGTCCATCAATATGAAACCTTGATCGAAGAGTTTAAATTTTAAATTCAAAATTTGAAATTCAAAATTTTGACCCCGGTACCCAAAATGTGTGGAACTCATGATCAGAGAATCCTAATTCTCAATCATAGAGTTTCAAACATATAAGACTCATAATCAGCCATCAGATCAGAAAGAAACCTTTAATGTGTGTGACCCCGCAGGTTCGAACCTAAGCCGGTAGCACAGGAACCAATTCCTGTACTAATTGAAGTGACCATCTAGCAATGCTACCCGATGATCGGATAGGTCGAATAGTCGCAATCACAACATTCAGAACCTACATGAATATGGTTATCGTATAATTCATCCCTTTTGTCCCCTGTGTTTAGAATGACTCAGGGTTAAACTGTCAACCCTGATGAGATCATCTGAATCGTGCTCAACTCAATTAGTCCTGTGACTCCTCACTAGGACTACCCTGGCCAAGATTTTGCTAAATTGAAACATGACTGTACACAGCTCCTAAACTGGAGTGGTCAATCCCATCTTGACACACGCACCAATAAGTCAAGTACTTGACTATACCCAGCAGCCTTCCGTCACTGAATTAAAAATTCAGGTAGTCCAGTGCCTAAGTGCAGTGAGTTGCTTGCAAGTCACCGTGGCGGTCTCAGATCGGAGGGACATTTATACCAATATCCCATCGGAGCAAATCTTGACAGCAGAAATAGCTCCGGAGTCGGTCACGTTCAGTGCAGATGTACCATTACATCTCACCTGTGTGCTATACCAGTGTCTCCACACTCCTTGGTTATGAGGACAACCAACCCATATGGCACACAACGACCTATGCTCGATAAACATTGTCGTCCTTGGTAACAACGTATCATTTGATCGCGAACAGGTTTAAGGACTAAACGATAAATCTTCCTTTGTCGAGTCTAAATAGTCCTAAGAACTTCACCACAACATAGGAGTTCATTAGAAGATGAAACATTTGTGATGAAAAAAATATCAAAATAACTTTTATTTATTTATAATTCATGTACTAATACAAAAGGAGCACAACCGTCAACAGGCTGACGATTGGCTTTGGGACACTATTCCTAATAATCTCCCACTTAGCCTAAAGCCAATCGGTGCAGTATCTAATACCCATCTTCGACTTGTAGTCGTTGAACTCCTTCACCGCAATGGCTTTAGTGAATGGGTCGGTCAGATTCTCTTTCCTATCGATCTTCTGAAGGTCGACGTCACTTCGATCCACGATCTCCCGGATGAGATGGTAGCGGTGCAGAATATGCTTCATCTGCTGGTGTGCCTTCGGTTCCTTCGCCTGAGCAATGGCTCCAGAGCTGTCACAGTAGAGCAAAACTGGACCAACAAGAGAGGGTGCTACTCCGAGCTCAGTGATGAATTTTCTCAGCCACACCACTTCTTTGGCAGCATCTAATGCAGCAATATACTCTGCCTCGCATACTGAATCAGCCACAGTGTGCTGCTTGGAACTCTTCCAGCAGACAGCCCCACCATTAAGGGTAAAAATAAATCCTGACACACTCTTGCTGTCATCGTGATCAGACTGAAAACTAGAGTCTATAAACCCTATAAGTCTCAAGTCTGATTCACCATATACAAGCCACTGGTCCTTAGTATTTCTTAAATACTTCAGGATGGTTTTAACAACCTTCCAGTGATTCTCCCCTGGATCAGATTGGTATCTACTCACTACCCCTAGTGAGTATGCCACATCTGGTCGTGTACATGTCATGACGTACATGATAGATCCCACTGTCGAAGCATATGAAATCCTACCCATACGCTCTCTCTCTTGAGATGTTGTCGGACAATCCCTTTTCGAGAGAGAAATTTCATGGCCTATCGGTAGATAGCCTTTCTTGAAATTCTCCATGCTGAACCTTTTCAGCATAGTATCAATGTACGTGGACTGGGATAAGCCAAGCAACTTTTTGGATCTATCCCTATAGATCCTCATCCCTAGGATGTAGGAAGCTTCTCCCAGATCCTTCATGGAGAACTATGACGACAGCCAAATCTTTATTCCCTGTAATGCAGGGATATCTTTCCGATTAAGAGAATGTCATCCACATATAATACAAGAAATACTACTACTGGACCATTAGCCCACTTATAAATGCAGGGCTTTTCTCCGTTCTTAACGAAGCCATATGTTTTGATCGTCCTATCAAAACGTATGTTCCAACTCCGAGATGCCTGCTTAAGTCCATAAATGGACCTTTGTAGCTTGCATACCTTAGACTCATCTGTGGATGTGAACCCTTCAGGTTGTATCATATACACCTCTTCGTCCAGCTCTCCGTTTAGGAAAGCTGTCTTCACATCCATCTGCCAGATTTCATAGTCTAATGGGCAGCTATCTCAAGCATAATCCAATGGATTTGAGCATTGCCACAGGAGAAAATATCTCTCATAGTCTATACCATAAGTTGATGATATCCCTTGACAAGCAGACGGGCTTTATAGGTCTCCACTTTCTATCTGCACCCCTTTTCCTCTTGAAACCCACTTACACCCTATGGTTTCACTCCTTCGGGTGAGTCAACCAATGTCCACACATCGTTGACCTTCATGGACTCCATTTCGGATTTCATGGCCTCTAGCCATTTCTCAGAGTCAGGTCTCTGCATTGCATCCATGTAGGTGATCGGATCCTCATCGTTTTCATCAAGTTCGACAGGATCGCCATCCCGGACCAAGAAACCATATATCTGTCCGGTTGATGTGGTACTCTACCAGACCGCCTTAAGGGTGCATAATCAATGGCTCGGATCTGATCCAATCAAATCCGGTTCAGGTTCAGTAACATGTGTTGTTTTTTCACCTGTCGAACTTCGTCAAGTTCGACCTTAGAGGCAACAGTTCCTTCACTAAGGAACTCCTTTTCTAAAAAGATTGCCTTAAGGCTGACAAACACCTTTTGCTCATCAGCAAGGTAGAAATAATACCCTTTGGTCTCTTTTGGGTACCCTATAAAATTACACTTGTCAGACCTAGGTCCAAGCTTGTCTGTAATTAAACGTTTAACATAAGCCGACACCCCAAACCTAAGGTGCGAGAGTACTGGCTTACGTCCTATCCATATCTCATATGGCGTTTTGGCTACAGACTTACTCGGAACTCTATTTAGAAGGTAACAAGCCGATTCGAGCGCATATCCCAGAGGGAGATCGGCAGACCAGCAAACCCATCATGGATCGAACCATTCCAATAAGGTCCGATTCCTCCTTTCAGACACACCATTATGCTGTGGTGTTCCAGGAGGAGTCCACTGAGAGAGAATCCCATTCTCCCCTAGATACGTCAGAAACTCATTGGAAAGGTATTCACCTCCTCGATCAGATCGAAGAATTTTAATACACTTTCAGTTTATTTTTCTACCTCATTTCGGAATAGTTTGAACATTTCAAACGACTCCGACTTATGCTTCATTAAGTAGACATACCCATACCTCGATAGGTCGTCTGTGAAGGTTATGAAGTAGAAATATCCACCTCTTGCACTTGAGCTCATAGGTCCACATACATCAGAATGTACCAGACCCAAGAGTTCACTGGCTCGCTCACCTTTTCCAGTAAAAGTGACTTGGTCATCTTTCCAAGAAGACAAGACTCACAGGTTGAAGTGATTCACAATCACTAAGTTCAAAAATTCCTTCTTGAGCCAACCTGTTTATCCTGTTCTTATTGATATGACCTAGCCTACAGTGCAAAGGTAGACTTCTGACACATTATCTATTCTAGGGTTTTACCGAAGTTTTGAACCACATTAACAGGCTGTGATAGTAAGTAAATTCTATTATTTAATTGTCCAACAAACATTGTAACATCATTCAAAATGATATTACAAATATTTTTTTTATTAAAAAATCATAACCGTACATGGCCAAAAGGCCTACAGAAATAATATTTAATAAAAAGTTTGGACAATATGACATTCACTCAGAATTACATTACGAGAATTGATTACAAGACTCATGATTCCTAAAGCTAGAACTGAAACTTTGCTTCCATCTCCAACATTCAGGAACCTCTCGCCTTCATCAAATCTCCTACTAACCTGCAGACCCTGCATCGAATTACAAATATGATAAGGCTTCCGGTATCCAATACCAGGCAGTAGTATCACAAATGAAAAGTTGCAAGGAGTTATCATATAATTACCTTGCTTCTTCTTCGGCCTGTTCGGGTCCGGGGAGGCAATGTATTGAGGACAGTTCCTCTTCCAATGCCCCTGCTTCTTGCAAAGGAAGCACTCCGCCTGGCTCTGATCGGGCTTGCACTTCTTGGTCTGACCCTGTGCAACCATCCCAGCATGAGGCTGCACCTTCTTGTTCTTCTTCTTCTTGTTCTTCTTCCCCTTTCCAAAGGTCGACGATGAGAAGAAGACCCTCCCACTACATTCACCGACTCCTTATGGAGCTGGTGATCCTTCTCAAAGTTCTGCAGCAACCCCAACAATCCATGGTAGTTTACTGTAGGCTTTGTCATTCGAAAATGAGTAAGGAATGGGAGGAAGGACTTGGACAAGAATTAAGGATCGCATCCTTACCGAGCTGCTCGTGCAGAGGAAAACCCAATTTGCTTGGCGCTCAATCATCTCGATCATGTACAGTACATGATCAGTGACTGAGGCCCCATCCCTCATCCGAGCATTGAAAATGGCACAACTAGTTTTGTGCCTTTCAACATCGTCAGGCGTGCCAAAGGAGTCGTTCAACATTTGAAGCATCTCCTGTGACTGGGCGTTCTCAAACCTGCGGTTGAACTCGTCATTTATTGCTGCCAGCATAATACATCGGACGGTGGTGCGGTCATTGAGCCACTTCTGGTAAGTATCTCAGATCGCCTTACTAGCGTTCGGAGCTGGCTCCTCAGGTGCTGGATCCGTTACTACATAAAGGATCCGCTCATGCTCAAGGACGATTTTCAATTTCGATACCAGCTATCGAAATTAGGTCCCATGAGCTTGTCATTATCTAATAATGACCGGAGCGACAGGATAGTGACCATAGCTGTATAAAGAAAATCAGACCTCTATTAGTACATAAATTAATACTAAAGACTTGGACTTTAGTCTAAAGTTTTTCTCAATATTTTTACGAACTGGTAGCCTCAACCTCCAATTCGAGGAATTACTTTAATTTCTTAATGGGTACTAGAATCCACACAGACTACACACGAGCCCAACTTTGGTTGGTCAACCCATGTGCATCTGTGGGTAGGTTCTTAACTAGTTGTTTTTCTAAACAACTTCTAGTAATTGATTTTGCCCCAGAACCTAATCAGTAGGCTTTGGCCTCCACTAAAAGATCTAGTTAGGTCCAACCATTAACATGACTTAATTTGGTGAATCAGACCAATAAATGATCAGGTCCGACTTTGGCCGGCCAACCTAACCACCATCAGAAAGACTCAACCAAATTATCATATTATGAATGATAATTCTATTAGCCAATGAGCACCAGGCCTTTGGGCCTCCAATGATTATTGAACTAATGGACTCATTATCACTCACTTAATGGGAGGCATTGACTTAGTTATCATTATAACTTAATCATTTTAGGGATCTAATAATTTTTAAGAATTTTATTAAAGAATAGTAGAGAAGAAATCATCCAGCCAATTTCAATCCTCCCACTAACTTCACCAAGTCAGATTAAAAAAGATTTAATTAAAGCTGGCATTAGGAGCACCTAAATCAGTCACACTGATTTACCTAATGACATGAGTGAGTTCTAATCACCAAGTGATCTAATCAAAATCTAACTTACCAGATTGGCCAGGTAAGTGAGATCAGTGGTGGGGATTTGCCATTAACTCGTCAATGATCTAATCAATGCGAGTAGCTCCCGCTTAAGAACTATTGGTCAAAACTGCCGAACTTACCTTAGACACCAACCGGTTCATTAGTTTTAATTTTGATCAACTTAGTAAATAGGGCTCCACCGCGTAGCTATGAATTAAGTCCATCTTGGTCTAGTTAAAAACATGGACCCATTCAACTACAACTATTAAAGTTGAGTCTAGAGTATCCTTGACCTAATCTAATTCAACTTTTGATTAGATTTGACCAATTACTCCATTTAGTCTATTTTTAAGCTAACCTTAGGTCTAACCCAATTATGAACCTAATTCATCTAACCCATTGATCCACAAGTTTATGCAATTGTCTTAGGTCTTAATTCACAATTCTAGACATACTAGACAACACTTAATTCTTTTAATTAAGTACTTGGGCTGATGGGTCAGGATTTGGTATTTCGAAAATAATTTTCAAATTTTGAAAGATTTTATTTTCTGTTTACCAAATGTGTTGACTCATTTCACAAACGGGTCAGCACAATTCATAAACAGCAATCCTATTGCTCATTTCATAACAGAAAATAACTCAAAATAAATCATGAATTTTTTTTAGATCTAATCTAACACATTCATGATAAATTTTATAATTAAGTCCTTTCGTTGCTTCATCAGCATGGGATATAATTGCATCGGTACCCCTACCGCCATAGAAGACCCCATCGAATGGGAAGAGAGGGCCTTTAAATCCTACTTTTCTCCTATGACCGGACGGCCATGGCAACCAACCCAATTAGATTACTTGCTATTTGGATCAAGTATATCTAAATATACTAATTTCAAAATTTAAATTTTGAATTTCAAATTTCAAATTTCAAATTTTAAATTTCAAATTTCAAATTTTAAATTTCAAATTTCAAATTTGAGATTTCAACCAAATTTCAAATTTCGAATTTCCAATCTTTGAATTTTAAATTTTGAATTTTGAATTTAAAATTTAAAATTTCGAATTTTAAATTTTAAATTTAAAATTTTAAATAAATTTTAAATTTCAAATTTCAAATTTCAAATTTCAAATTTCAAATTTTAAATTTCAAATTTCAAATTTCAAATTTCAAAATTCAAATTTCAAATTTTGAATTTCAAATTTGAAACTTCTAACAAATTTTAAATTTCAAATTTTAAATTTTGAATTTCAAATTTAAACTTATAGATTACACCTTAATCTACGCATGCATATGTATATCATATTCTAGAACCATGCTCTGATACCATTTGAAGCGAAAATTCAATGCAGGGGTAAAATGGTAATTTTAAAATTTTTTTAAAATTACTATTTTACAGTAAAATTATTAATTAATCTCATTAATTAATACTAATTAATCCTACACTAGAATCTAAATATGATACAACAGTATGTATTTAAATTTGAAATTCAAATTTGAAACAGTAAATTTTTTACTGTACTGTGTTCAGAACACATCACCTTTTGCGGATAGTCGATCACCGTAATCTGATCACCATCGGAGGGCTCTGATTGTCACGTCACAGCCACACTAGTGTCTAACCTCTGTGGATCATCCACACGAAGCTCCCGTCTGATCGGTTCCTCACGAATGCTAGTTCGTGATTTCACCCTTTTGATGGTTGATGTTGATCGAACTCCTTCGATCGATGTGTGCCGACTCTTCGGACGCTTCGGATCATCTGCACGGTTGTTGAGAGACTGATGGATCTCTCCCTAAAATTTGGTGGACTCACGACACTCGTGGCACACCAATCTCACTTCCCGAATCCTAGGTAGAAACCCTAGGATACACACCAAAAACCCTGCGCCCACTTCTCTCTCCTTTTTCTCTCCTTTCGATAAATTTTGAACACTTCAAAATTTTTCCAGAACCTCCCCACGTCCCTTATCTCTTCTTTCTTTCATTCCCACGCCCCCTCTCTTTCTCATTTTATAAAACATTGCAAGAGATGTTGAAAGCGTGTGAGTGGATAAGAAGAGGTGGTTGCTCACTTAAATTCAAATCAAATTTGAATTCAAGTGTCAACCAATCTTATCCTCATCCATTTGTGCGAGAAAGAAAGAAGAGATGGCATGGCCTTTTTTTTGTGCGTGGAGACTTTCACCAGAAACCATTTCTCGTGTGGAATATGGGGCGCACAAAAGAGGATAAGCTGGTGCATGGTTATTTGGTTATCCATTCAAATTCAAAACCCCTTTGAATTTGGATGGGTAACAAACCAAGTTAATCCAAATAATTGGCGCACAGAAATATGGGCGTGAGAGAGCTTTGCGTGAAAGAAAATTCACGAGAAAATTTTTTCTCGTGAATTCAAATGGGCGCAAGGAAGTTGGATGGCGCAGAAAATTTAAAACAAGGTGGTTTGATTCAAATTGAGCCAACCTAATTAAAATAGGTTAAGCATAATTAGATCAGATTAAATCCATCATAATTAAGCTTAATTAGGCTCAATAAAATCTTAATCAAATCAAGAATTAACTAAGTCTAACCCCTGATCAAATCAGGGATTAAACCACCTTAGCGATTAGATCAACACTTAACCTAATCGGGCCAATCCAAACTGAATCCAATTCAATTGGACTTGATCTAAAAATAATTACTCAATCAAATTGAGTTAATTAGTGATCAAATCACTAATTAAATCTCTCATAAATATTGAGTCCAAATTCGATGGGCAATTAGGCATCAGAGACCATCGATATGAAATCCTGATCAAAGAGTTTAAATTTTAAATTCAAAATTTGAAATTCAAAATTTTGACCCCGGTACCCAAAATATGTGGAACTCATGATCAGAGAATCTTAATTCTCAATCATAGAGTCCCAGACACATAAGACTCATAATCAGCCATCAGATCAGAAAGGAACCTCTAATGTGTGTGACCCCGCAGGTTCGAACCTAAGCCGGTAGCACAGGAACCAATTCCTGTACTAATCGAAGTGATCATCTAGCAATGGTACCCGACGATCGGATAGGTCGAATAGTCGCAATCGCAACATTCAGAACCTACGTGAATATGGTTACCGTATAATTCATCCCTTTTGACCCTTGTGTTTAGGACGACTCAGGGTTAAACTGTCAACCCTGATGAGATCATCCGAATTGTGCTCAACTCAATCAGTCCTGTGACTCCTCACTAGGACTACCCTGGCCAAGGTTTTGCTAAATTGAAACACGACTGTACACAGCTCCTAAACTGAAGTGGTCAATCCCATCTTGACACACGCACCGACAAGTCAAGTATTTGACTACACCCAGCAGCCTTCCATCACTGAATTAGAAATTCAGGTAGTCCAGTGCCTAAGTACAGTGAGTTGCTTGCAAGTCACCGTGGCGGTCTCAGGTCGGAGGGACATTTATACCCATATCCCATCGGAGCAAATCTTGACAGCAGAAATAGCTCTGGAGTTGGTCACGTTCAGTGCAGATGTACCATTACATCTCACCTGTATGCCATACCAGTATCTCCATACTTTTTGGTTATGAGGATAACCAACCCATATGGCACACAACGACCTATGCTCGATAAACGTTGTCGTCCTTGGTAACAACGTATCATTTGATCGCGAACAGGTTTAAGGACTAAGCGACAAATTCTCCTTTGTTGAGTCTAAATAATCCTAAGGACTTCACCACAACACAGGAGTTCATTAGAAGATGAAACATTTGTGATGAAAAAAAATCAAAATAACTTTTATTTATTTATTATTCATGTACTAATACAAAAGGAGCACAACCGTCAACAGGCTGACGATTAGCTTTGGGATACTATTCCCAACAGAAATCTATTCAAGAGGGGGCAGAGCTGCAAGAGCAGATATTTCAGCTTCAAGTGCAAGAAGCTAGGGGTAGGGATTTATGCTCAACAGCATTGGCATTTACTTACTTTGCTAAGAACGTATCATAAGAACTTGTACCAACAAGAAGTCTTTTGGAGATAGAAGTCCCATATGACCTAGCAAAGGGAGGATAAATAATAGTATAATATTTTTTTCATAGAACTACAGTCATTCGAAAGAGATGGAATAGAATTAATATGATTAAAAATGATCAGAGCAATAGGGTATGTGACTTGGAGGGGATTAAGAATATTGTGTTCCCATTTCTTCCTACGATGGAGGGTGCAGGAGCAAATTGATGAAGTGGACGTGCTGGTAGTAGAGGTCTAGGTGACTGATGACCACAATGAGCATCTTATACAAACGGTCATGATAGAGGAGATTGAATCGGTACTTCATGATATGCATCTAGATAAAGCACCGGATCCACATGGCTTTCCTTCTTTTTCCATCATTTTTGGCTTGTTATTAAATCAAAGATTGTTGCTGCCATTAAATATATTTTTCATTATGGATCTATGCCTACGTCTTGGAAGCATACTTATATTTTTTTAATTTCTAAGAAGTCAAATTTGGAAAGGGTGAACAATTTTAAGCCTATTAGCTTATGTAATACTCTCTATAAGTTGGTGGCTGAAATTTTGGTTCATAGACTAAGTCCCTTTCTTCCTACATTGGTGTTGGTTGAACAGAGTGCCTTCATTCCAGGACATTGTATTCAAGATAATATCCTTCTTGCATAAAAAATTATGTATTCTTTTAAAAGACCTTTTCCTTCTAGAAGCCTAATGATGATTAAACTAGATATGGAGAATACCTATGATCATGTGCATTGGTCTTTTCTATTTTCTATTTTACAGCAGTTTGGGTTTCATCCTAGATTTATTCAGTGGGTTGAGGCCTGTATCTGCAGAGCTCAATTTTTCTTGTTAATTAATGGTTATCCTTCTAACTAGTTTGAGCCTTCTAGAGGTCTTCGTCAAGGGTGTCCATTATCGTCTTATCTATTTATTATATGCTCTGAAGTTCTTTCTAAATTTATCTACTTTGCAGTGTATAGTCAATTACTGAGAGGTTATACCCCAAGATGGGGACCCAGTATTTTTCATATTTTTTTTGTGGATGATTGCCTTCTTGTGGCCAGGGCTACTATTAGGGATGCTACTGCTCTTCTTTCTTTTATTAAGGCCTATTGTTCAATTTCAAGTCAAGCATTAAATTTGAAGAAATCGCATATTTTATTTAGCCCCTCCACTTTAGGGTAGCAAAGCATCAAATCTACAGTCTTATGAATATCAGCCAAAAAAAATAAGGGGATGGATTTACTTAGGGGTCCTTTTGTTAATCACGTCTTTGAAATTTGCTGACCTCTTGAATATTATGGGGTTAGTGTCCTCTAAAATTGCTAGCTGAAAGTGGAAAGTACTTTCATTTGCTGGGAGGTATACTTTGCTCTAATCGATTTCATCTTCTGTTCCTCTATATTTCATTTCTTGTTTGCCAATTCTCCTTTCTACGTTACATAAGTTGGAAAGAGAGTTCCAGGCATTCCTTTAGGGCCATGACTTTCATAAAAAGGGACTGCATCTTATCTCTTGGGACCGTGTTTGTGGTCATAAGAGTATGGGTGGTCTTGATATTTCTTCGCTAATTAAGCATCGCAAGAAAAGCCTGTGTAAATTGGCTGCTAGGATGGTGTTATCCCCCTCCTCCTTATGGGCCCAAGTGGTCTATGCTAAGTATCACTACCAAGGTAGGTGGGAGGGGTATTTAATGCCTCTTAATTGCTCATCAATATAGAGGAGTATTTGTTTTTGTGCTACCAAAATTTGTTATCAATTCCAATGGCTCATTGGAAATGAATAGTCCATTCATGTGTTTCGGAACCCATGGTTATTTAACATTCCACTTAATCGATAGCCTACTTTCATCAATATGGAAGGAGCTGATGATGATCTTATGCTTTCTAATTTTATTTTGCCAACAAGAGGGTAGGACAATAATAATCTAGCTATGATTTTCTCAACTGAAATGATAAGCCTAACTCAAAATTTACTTATACCTTTTAGGTAGTGGCCTGATCAACTGGTTTGGTCTTATTCTAATCAGGTCCATGTGCATCTATCTAATATGCACAGAGTTAATGAAGGTTGGGCCTGGATGCTAGGGTTAATGGTGCTTGGATTTGAAAGATTTCTATCCAACCTAGAGTCAAATTGTCCTTATATAAATTATATTGGGGTATGCTGTCTTATAAGACAGTATTGGTTTGGAGAAAGATTATCCTTTTGAAGAGGATTGCAAGCATGTAATTGTTGCCTATCCTTTTGCTAGATAATATTGGCTTACTCTTTCAACTATGTCAAGTAGCATTCCTCAATCTACTTCTTTGCAGAGTTTGATTGATGGTCTCTTTGGAGCCATATAGGAGGAAAGTGTTAAATCTAGTGTTGCTTATATGGCGTGGATGTTTTGGAAAGTTTGCAATGAGCAAATTTTCTAGCATTTCTAGCAGTCCACTCATCAAATAGCTCGTAATAACTTATTATTAGTATCGAAATACAATAATATCCGGGGTCACCTTGAGACTCCATTGCAGTACTAGGACAGTGGCAATCAATATTTGCTGATCAGGAATTCTCCTAATTTTATTTCGTGGTAGCCCCCTCCTACTGGAGTTTTAAAGATTAATTTTGATGCATTAATTACAGATATAGGGGCTGCTGCTGAGTTTGTGATTAAGAATGAATGTGGCCATCTTATTAGAGCTAAAGATCATCCTTTGTAGACTTTCTCAGTGCTCTTTGCGGAGTTAGCTGTAGCTTGGGTTGGCTTAAATATTACTCTACATGATCTTCAAGCTTTTCATATTTGGCTTGTGGGTGATTATTTTATAGTGATCTCTTGGCTCTTGAATGCTAAGTCTGCTCCTTCTCATATTCCTATGGTGAGGGATATTTTAGCTTGCCCTAAAACTTGTTTGATGTGCCATATATATCATATTTTTCAAGAAACAAACTAAGCTGTAGATAATATAGCCAATTGGGCGTTACGGGGAGAGGTTATATGGCATGAGGGAGATATGGTAGATCCTCCATTTGCTCGTATTTTGTAAGCTGATGAATATGCTACAACCTTTATAACCATGATTAGCCTTATAATTGGGAGGGATTGGATCCTGACTATTTGGTTGAGGAGAAGAGCTGACATGCATGCATGCTATAGTCATCGGAGAAGAAGTCATGAGTCATGGGAGTTTTATAATGCCTCCATGCTTTTATTGCTTTTATCTATCTATTTGACCTGCTGGTAAGGATTGGAATTTATGTATACATGTTGTTCTCTAGAGTTGGGGTGATCGATGATAATATATTGTACCCAGGTCTCCTATTCTCATAGTTATCATTTTTATGAATTTTTATGCTTACTATTTGCAGGTCTCCTCTTGGACAATACTTCTTAACAACTATTGTGCAAGGGCCATGTCTTTGGGATGGTGCATGTTTAACAATGATGCTCCTATTCTTGAATGCAAAAAGACTTATGAGTGTGTTTGTTTCAGTCAAAGATGCTTTACCATTATATGGGGCTATGAAACTAGTACAAATTGATACTATTTGTGTGGCACTAAGCTGTGTTTATGGTTGATCATATACTTTGTGTGCTTCATTATTTCTTTATTTAATACTATTTGGGTTGATATCATTCTTACTTCTACAAGTCCTCTATTTTTTTTATTACTTACTACATGGTTTCTGTGCCCGTTTTTTTATCTTGGTTCATTTGTTCTGTTAATCTATGAGAATTGTCTCTGTTGCCTCGAATTAATGAGTAATGCTGGCTTCTCATGGTGTGGGGCTGGGTTATGTTGTTGGTATTGCTACTTGATCAACAGGCTAATTTATTTTTTAAAATTTGGACTCTTTTCTATATGTATTTATGGATGGATCATATATATAATGAATAAACTGCAGATACCTCAGGATCTTTTATTGGTTTTTAAGCTGTGCACATTGATTCTCTTGACTGTGCATATATCATTTTTTAAGCTGGATTTTACAAGATTTAGAAGGAGCTATACCTTTGTGGAGATCATGCAGTTCTATCTATATCACCTAGTTTTATTCTATATTGTGTATATGTTGGAACTACTCTTATATCC